>NW_005843521.1:26357-35353 GCF_000455745.1 Alligator sinensis
GTTGAGGAGGACCAGGTTAGAGTGCTTCTGGAGGGGCTGGACGTGTTCAAACCAGCAGGTCAAAATGCTCTCCACCCCAGGGTGTTGAGGGAGCTAGCAGGGGTTATTGCAGGGCCCTTGGCATGGCTTTACAAGCGCTCTTGGTGCTCGGGCCAGGTGCCAGATGATTGGAAGATAGCCAATGTGGTCCCCATCTTTAAAAAAGGGAGGAGGGAGGACCTGGGCAACTATAGGCCCATCAGTCTTACCTCAATCCTGGGGAAACTCTTTGAGAAGATCATCAAAGAGCACATCTGTGATGGGCCAGCATCGGGGATGATGCTCAGGGGCAACCAGCATGGTTTCATTAAGGGCAGGTCACGTCAGACCAACCTGATTGCCTTTTACGATCAGTTCACAAAAGCATTGGATATAATATTGGATATAATAACGGCAACAAGTTGTTGGAGAGTAGGTTCAGATTAGACATCCATAGGAACTACTTCACAGTAAGGGTGGCTAGGAACTGGAACCAACTTCCAAGGAAAGTGGTGCTGGCTCCTACCCTGGGGTCTTTAAGAAGCGGCTCGATGCCTACCTGACTGGGGTCAGGTGAGCCCAGTTTTCCTCCTGCCCAGGCAGGGTGTCGGACTTGAAGATCTACAAGGTCCCTTCCGACCCGACTTCTATGATTCTATGATAAGTGAACTGTTAAATGATGCAGGGAAGTAATGCAGAGAGAATTAATGCAGGGAAGTAATGCAGTGCTGTACGTAGTGACTGATTCTCAACGATCAGTATCTTCTGGCCTTCTCTCCATGTGTTTCTGCATACAGAATGGCTCCTTTTCAAAAGCAGCCTAGCAGGAACACTGCTGACATCTCCACCAGGACGAGCTTTCCATTTCCATGCTTTCTCACTATGCAGCTGAACAGCACAAGGCAAAGCTACGTATTGCATGAAGAAGCTAACATTCCTTATTCCCACTGCAGTGCTATGAAAAGCTGAAGACTTTCTCCAAAGAGCAGTGGCTGCAACTTCTAGGCCTTTGCTAGCAACTGAATCGAGCAGGCTTGGTACATAAAATCTATGCTAAGCAATCTATTTTATTTGGCTGCAGCACAGGCAGATGTGATAAAAGCTGGTTATGTCTAAAATGCCTACTGCTCCCACCCATCTGAGTTCAGTCCTAAAATGCCTCTCTTGAAATGACCAAGTAGCAGGAAGTCAGTTGTGCTATAAACACAAAGCATGCAGGAACATTTCATGTCAAAGAATGCATGGTATGTATAATAAGAGAGAGGACCAAAACTCTCTCTACCCTGGGCAGCTCTCACCTGTAGCTCAACAGCTAGATGTTGCAGGTAACATGAATCTAAATTAATATAAATGACATGAACACACACACACACACTTTACTATTCATTCCATCCAGGAAGAGCACACACACACTAACTGCAGAAATGATTATTTGGTCTCTGGCAAGTCCCTTAGCCCCGCAAACCATGTCTATACTGCTTGCCTGCTGAGGCCAGGACTGATGCCAAGCTCTGCTTGCTCCCTCCCAATCTGCATGCACTCAGGCCTGGACAAGGGGCAGCACAGATGTCTTAAAGAGGTCTTGAGGCTCTGTCAAAAAGGGCTAAGGACCTGCACTAAGGACCCTTCTAACCCACATGGCCAGCTTTGGGCATGCGCTGAGTGAGAGTGGATAGGTCTTGTTTCTTAGCACAGTCATGGCATCTAGCTCAGTTCCATATCCGTAAAAGGGGGGGGGGGGGGGCTAATTCTAATTTCTAATTAGCCTAATGCTCATAATTTTTGTTTAAATACAGGGATGGCCAGTAATGGTAATGGTCTGCTCCCAGGTGCACCACAAATGGAAAAGGGCCTCTCTGCTGGGTGATGTCTCTGGAAACAGGGTGTTTTCCTGGGGGGAAGAGGGACACAGGAGTCTGCCATGTCACTCCAGCATTGCCACCCACATTTATGCCATCACAAGCTCTGCTCCACCGTTAAACCCACCAACATTTCATGCCCACACTTTTCATATGTAACTTCCTGTTTATACAATAAGAAACAAAAGGTGTAGAACTGAAGGAAAGGAGCCTTGAATTTACAAGGTCTCGGGAGCACCCAGGAATTTTGGCTGGATTTGCAGAAGAGCTCAGGTCCCATTTAGGCACCTAACCAAAGGTGCAGTGAGATTTTCCAAATGGCTCAGCAAACTGAAGCTGGATTTTCCATACCCAACATGCAATTCCGCCATGAGCCAATATTTAAATGGGAGCTAAACTAAAAGTCTGACCTTTCCTAAGAGAGCTAGGCACTCTAAGCCTTTGCATACATTTTACTACAGCTACTTCTATAGCCTCTTTAGTGACAACACCTACACCTGCAACAAATATTAAGGACCCTCCAAGATTTACTCTGTCCTTTGTCAAGCAAACCTCTCGTTGGTCTAACCTTCAGGTCATTTACCTGACATGGTGCCTAAAAGCATACACGCAAACCGGCTCTCATTCATCAAAATGTATTCTTCAGAAATGTTTTACTGATGAGCAGCTGTGTTTGTTTTCTCCTTAGTTGGTTCCTGTATGCAGATACAGAGCTACAAGTGAAGCTGCATCCTTTTTACCTTTGACTTTGATGCATTCAAAGGAGAAAAGGGAAGCCTATGCAGAGCTGGGGGGAGAGGAAAGCCATGGAGACTTAACAGTGTAAAAGAGGAACAAGACACCGAAATGCATCGTGCTTATTCTCACAATTTCAACAGACGTTAATTATCTAGCAAATCAGGTTATCTTCAACCCCATCTGGAATAAGGTTGCCAATACACTGTGCCTGCAGGGTCACCTCCTTTACCCCATTCCCTCCGAGCACCCCCATTTCTTTGCCACTCTTCTCCAGTCCCATTTCACCAAGCCACTATTCTCTGCTCAGCCATCTTTGTTAAGGGAAGGAAATTCATAACAGAATTAATAGGATCATTTGTTTTTAAACCCTCCAAGTTATTCCCTCTTCTCTGTTTTCTGTTTTCTCTGTGCTCCAGGATCCTGTAAAGACAAGTCCTCACCATGTACACATCAGTGGCTCCACTGAAGTCAAGGGCACACGAGGAATTAGGACATTCGACTCCAAGATCTTTGGGCCAGAGAGTGTCCTAACATGAGCCTTATACAAAACAATGCATGTTGTCAGGGCTCAATAATTAACTAATAAATGGCACTTGACCAACACTTCCTTTTCAAAATAGTGTTACAGGGAACAGATCTATAGTTTCTCAACAGGTTTTTTGACATTACAGTCCTTCAGTGCTTTATCTCCTCCTACTGATGAGAGGAGAAGGTGGATGAGCATAATATAATGAGACTGATTTAGCATGTGTGAATGGAAGCAATGACTTCCTCATTTTTGATCCCAATGAAAAACGTTGGGAACATCAGGCACGGGATGCTGTCCTGTCCAAACAGGCAGCCTTATTCGCCAAATGTTGAAAAGTGGTTAGATTAAAAAGTGAACCTGTAAAAGTGGCAACTCAAGGTTCATGTCAATGATATCTTGAACGATTTTGCTTCAGCTTCTCAATTTACAGGGAAAAAAGATCACTTTTTAGTTTGTTGGAGGTGTTGTTATTCTTGTTATTTTATAGCTTTGATTCTGAAAAGCAGTAAGCCAGCAAACTTTCACTTGAAGGAAGCAAGCATCTTTGTAGCAGGACCACATCTCAACACACAGCGGCATGGTGCAGATCAGTATACATGCGTGATAGTATACTTTGGTTGATAAAAACAATTGCCTTTTAAGTGCAGTCTGAGCACTCATGCAAATAAGTGAGAAAAACGCAGGTTGTATACCGGCACGTACACAAGGCAAATACCAAAATAAAGCAGCTGCAGTTGGTTAACAGAAGAGCAAGAGCCAAAATCATAAGCATGGCATTATTTAGCAAGGCTTGCCAGTAGACTAAACAGAATATGATGAGCCAGGTGCTGTGATTTGACATCATCGGGTGCCAATGGATTTACACCCATTTACAACAAGGCTGAATCTGACTCTGTACCTGCATTTGAGAGAGTCATTCCGAAAGCCCAGTTTGTAAATGCAGTCATATAACTTGCTTCTGTTGCTCTCTTATTTGCAAGGTTATGCCCTGGTTCAGGGAAGCTCTCTAAAAACACACATTGCTTTAAGCAGGTGACAGGAGTCCCTGAAGTATTTGGGGCTGCTTACATGATCGAGTGCTGTCCTGAGCTGGAATCTAAGATGCACTGCTTCAATTCTTGATTGCCAGAAGAAAATGGGGGGTTAGGTATAAAATGTAGCCAGGCCCTTTTAACCACAAAATCCACACTGTGAAAACAACAGGGGCATCCTACACAGCCCTTAGGAATCACCAACTATCTCTAATTTCCATTGATAAAACATTCAGGAACCATCCACTGGTTATAAATGGAAAGGTGAGTTAAATAATCCTTCCTTACCTGCTGCCCACACATTTTTCAAACCATGAGATGGTCACTTTTGCCTCTGAAAAAAGAATAGATAGGAAGGATTTTTGAAGACAGGCAATGATTTACATAAAGACAAAGTGGAATCAATAAAAACTTGAGCCACTTCAGCTTATCCTTAAAAAAAAAATATTTGAGACCCTGACTTTACTTTGCCTCTAAATCTTTCTTGTGTGTGAAAGCTGAGCATGGGAACAATGAATGAGCCAGTCGGGATTGCTAAAGATGGCGCTGAGTTACGTGTGTCTCTCTCACAAATATGAGTCCTCTCAGACTATGTCTGTCTGACTACATCAATTATTAATACTGTTATGTTCCACTTCCCCTTTTCCCCAGTTATGAAACTTTTTTTTGCTGAAGATACGGAGGAAGTTTCTTTTCCGATTGATAAGTGCTGTACAGAGCATGTCTGTCCTTTTACAAGTTGAACCTGGTAGCTATAGGGATAAAAAATGTTAAATCCAAGCTGAAGATAGTAGGAGCTTATGAATGTTACATGAGTCTTCAGCGATCAGGTGCTTTAATGTCTTTTCTAGTCTTCTCTACCAATAGCCAAGGTATACAAAATCATCATGGAAATACAGGGTCAACTTTCCAGCAGGTGCATAGACAACCTGTGGCCTCAATCCAAATCTAATCTCAAATAATGTTAGACATATAGCATCTTCTGTGTCTCTTAGTGGTCATTCCACTCAGATACTGGAGTTTGACTCATTCTTTAGAGATGCAGTTCTCTTCTGAGTTGTGCTGGCGTAAATCAAAGGGAATCTCATTGAAGCCAAAGGATTTAAAAACCAAACCCAACCCAGGAGTGACAAGAGAAGGAGGTCTTGGGGGTTGCACTGATACCAAGGCAAACCCAGAGTAAATCCACTGAGTTGTTTTTTTTTCTGTATCACTGCTGACAGTGATACCATACCTTAATTCACACTGCTTCTGGTGGCAATGGTGAGGATATGCAAGGTCCCTTGATTTCAGCAGGGATATTGCTTTAAGCAAGTTAAATGCAAAGCACAGACTTCTACTTATAATCAGGCTCATTAGAGCAAACATGTTGCAAAAGTGACTGGTGCTTTTGGGTGCCCAAATTCATACAAGATTCTTCCCCTAGTACAAACTTAGAATAGCTGCACTGACGTCGGCAAAGTTACTCTAGGTTTGGAGCGGTGGGAGAGAGGAGAATCCCCCTGAGGAGTCTAATCCAGTGATTTCTATCCAAGCGCCTGTCCAAAGTTAAGACTACAGGACAGATGCATACGTCTGCACTTCTCCAATGCACAGATGAAATTCATAGAGTCCTAAATGCTGGGGCAGGACAGGACCTCAAAGGACAGAGTCCGACCCCCTGCCTGGGCAGGAAAGAGCACTGGGGTCAGATGCCCCCAGCCAGATGCCTATCCAGCCCTGTCTTAAGAACCCCCGAGGTAGGGGAGAGCACCACCTCCCTTGGAAGCCCATTCCAAATTTTGGCCACCCTTACCGTGAAGTTTTTCCTGATGTCCAGCCTAAATCTGCTCTGTCAGTTTGTGACCATTGCTCCTTGTTACTCCAAGAGGCGCCCTGGGGAACAGAGCATCTCCAATCCCTTGCTGCCCCCCTAATGAATTTGTAGGCAGCCACAAGATCACCTCTCAGCCTTCTCTTGCAGAGGCTGAAGAGGTCCAGGTCCCTCATGAGTCTCTTCTCATAGGACTTGGCCTGTAAGCCCCTAACCATACGAGCGGCCTCCTCTGGACCCTCTCGAGTCTACCAACATCCTTCTTGAAGTGCGGTGCCCAAAACTGGACGCAGTGCTCCTACTGGGGTCTGACCAATGCCACATAGAGGGGAAGTATCACCTCCTTGGATCTATGTGTCATGCATCTGCTGGTGTATGATAAAGTGCGGTTAGCTTTGCTGGTGATTTCATCACACTGACGGCTCATGTTCATTTTGGAGTCCACTGTGACTCCAAGATCCCTTTCCACTTCTGTGCTGTTGAGAGGGTCACTTCGCAACCAGTACATGTGCTGGATATTTTTGCACCCTAGGTGCAGCACTCTGCATTTGTCCTTGTTGTATTGCATCCTATTGTGTAGTGCCTGCTTATCCAACCTGTCCAGGTCTGCCTGCAATCGTTGCCTACCCTCCAGAGTGTGCACTTCACCCCACAATTTAATATTGTACGCAAACTTGGACAGAGTACACGTCACACCCACATCCAAGTCACTGATGAAGACATTGAAGAGTACAGGTCCAAGGACCAAACTCTGCTGGATTCCACTGCCCACATCCTTCTAGGTTGATAGCGACCCATTTACTACCACTCTCTGGGTGCGACCACTAAGCCAATTTGCCACCCACTGGACCATGTAAACATCTATGTCACAGCCTCTTCATTTATTTATGAGAATGGGATGAGACACCATATCAAAGGCCTTGCTAAATCCAAGAAAACAACATCCACCTCTACTCCTGTTTCTAAGCATTTTGTGACCCTGTCATAAAACGAAACCAGATTGGGCAGGAATCATCTACCTGCTACAAACCCATGCTGCTTTCCCTGCTGCATTGATTTTCCCGCTGGTCTCCCACAAATATGATCCTTCATAATCTTTTCAAAGACCTTTCCAAGGATGGAGGTGACACATGTAATTTGTAGAAATTACAGAGCCAGATCTCAGCTCAGGTACACAAACGTACTAACGCAGGTAATGGAACTGTGCTGACTTGCAACTAGTAATTTAGCTAATAATACGGATTGCCCTGTCCTTCTTAAGATTGCATCAGAATCCATTTAAATGTCAATTTCTGATTAAATACCTTTATATTATATTTCCCTGATTGCGCTCTTTGCTACTTGCATCTGAACTTGTATCATTTGTGAGCACACTAATATTCAGCTACCCCAGCTTTCTCAATCCACAAGAAAGACATGAACATTTACTGTTAAAGGCCATCTAGCACTTGCACAAATGATCTTAAAACCTTACTTGAACGATCTTTCTTTGCAAGGCAATCGGTCATAAACACATGCTCAGAAAATGTCTTCCCAGCAGATGACCTTTACAGCAGCATCACTGTGGCCTGAAGTCTCGTTATCGTTAGTCTCAGATTAAGATCACTGTAGGCCTGGAGAAAGTATGCAATATAAACCCCCTTATTTACTACTCCATGGTAAAACACACACCTTTTTATTCAATTGCCATGATCACACACCAATTAGAGATATTTTCAAATCTCAAATAATGTTAGACATATAGCATCTTCTGTGTCTCTTAGTGGTCATTCCACTCAGATACTGGATTTTGACTCATTCTTTAGAGATGCAATTCTCTTCTGAGTTGTGCTGGCGTAAATCAAAGGGAATCTCATTGAAGCTAAAGGATTTAAAAAACAAACCCAACCCAGGAGTGACAAGAGAAGGAGGTCTTGGGGGTTGCACTGATACCAAGGCAAACCCAGAGTAAATCCACTGAGTTGTTTTTTTTCTGTATCACTGCTGACAGTGATACCATACCTTAATTCACACTGCTTCTGGTGGCAATGGCGAGGATATGCAAGGTCCCTTGATTTCAGCAGGGATATTGCTTTAAGCAAGTTAAATGCAAAGCACAGACTTCTACTTATAATCAGGCTCATTAGAGCAAACATGTTCCAAAAGTGACTGGTGCTTTTGGGTGCCCAAATTCATATATCTTAAAGGGTCTGGATCTTCAGAAAAGTGCTCAAAAGATCAAGTCCTGGGAAAGAATCTCCAGTTGGTCACTCAAAATCAGTTGTTACACTAAACCAATCTTGACCTTACATTTTAGCATATCTGAACATCAAAGACACTGTCCAAGCCCTAACCTGGTTTAAACCCAACTTTGCGGAAGTCATTGAGAATTCCAGGGGTGGGAAGGAGCCACAACAAGCCATTCATTTTTCCCATTAGGATGCTTACAGTGATAAGAAAAGCCAAGTCTAACCTGGCTTTAACACCACAGCAGCAGACGCACAATGTCACATAAGCAGAAAGTCAGTTGTCCAAATAAGTCTTTGTTGAAATGGCATAACACAAATCCATCTTACCATGTATAAATGGGCCATGGGGATCTAAAGTACAACCCTTTCTTATTTATTAATGTCCTAATTATTAACACATGCATATATGCTCCTCACACACACACATACACACACACACACACACACACACACACACTCCCCAATGACTGTCAGTTTTTTTTACTTACACTTATAGAGCCAAAACGCCACCTCGTGTAAGAGGGTGCAGCTCTGAGCTACATCCCCTTCTGCCATCTCTTGGTCTCTGAGTTGAAACTTTACAGCAAAACACACTAAACCAGGCATTTGCAAATGTTATTTTTGACTTTTGCCCTACTTTAGGACCCAAGTTCAGACAAGTCCATAAACAAGAGCTCCCATCTGTCCTGATTGAGCAGAGCACTCAAGTGAGTTAAGCCAGTGCTCAAGTCTCATTGTGCTTAATTATGTCCCTGAACTGCAGACTGAATATGGAAAAGA
>NW_005843521.1:35948-38212 GCF_000455745.1 Alligator sinensis
CTCTTCATAAGAGAGTGCTGCTGGAGTTGTTTCACGCTGGCTGGGTGGCACTTCCATGACACGGAGATAACCAGCAAAATCATAGCCACTGAAAGAAAGAGGGCCATGCTCCCAGCAACAATTTTGTGAAAGGAAACACGCTTGTACTCCGGTTCCACTCCAGGTGCCGGCATGTCCGGAGAAGGACTTGGCATAACGGAGGTTGGCTGATTACCTTCCAGTTTAGAAAGGGTAGGTTTGGGAATAAAAAGTGGCCTCCGGGGCGTTTTAGGTGCCTGGTATGATCTTTCAGAGTACATTCCCACAGATTTCTGGACAGAGAGATTTATATTAGTGAAAGCCATGAATTGATGGTCTCCTGAGAGATGCTGGTGAGTTTATCTGCATCCAGGTTCAGCTTGTGCAGGTGGCGGAACGTCCCGGGTTCTATTCACGTCTTGTCATTCCCCGATAAATCCAAGTTGTCCAAGGAGCTCCAAGTCCACGTAACCCTGGGCTAGCAGACCGGATCCTATTCCACTGCAAATAAATGGATAGAAGTTTGAAGAGGCGTGGGAAGTGGGCCAAGCTGATTTTAGAAAACTAGTTGTGCTCTAGATGGAGCTCTGTTAACTGCAGGAGGCCAGCAAAAGCATTGTGGGACAGACTCCGCACATGGTTGTAGCCCAAATCCAGAAAATCAAGGTTCTGGCAATCTTGAAAAACTTGGACTGGTCCCATTTTCAGCGAGTTGGACCACAAGTGCAAGAACAAGAGCTTGCAAAGGCCCTTAAACTGCTCTGATCGTAACACCTGCAGCTTGTTGTAAGAAAGGTCCAGGTTGCAGACATTGGGGACCAGGTGAAATGCTTTGTTGTGCAGATGAGTAATTTTGTTGGAGTTTAGAATTAGTTCCTTCAGCCTTTGGATCCCCTGAAACGCATCCTCAGGCACAGACCTGATGTAATTATGGTCAAGATAAAGCCAGATGAGCTGATACAGGCCCCAAAACTGATTTGATTTAACCTTCTGGATGCTGTTGTAGCACAGCAATAAGCCTTGAGATCCTCCAGAAATATTCCGAGGGATCTCTCTGAATGCGTGAGATTCACAGTACACAATTTTGCTATCACACCTGCAGTTCTTGGGGCAAGTGTGCTGAGCCGCAGTGAGCGTACCAGACAGCACCGTAGGAAGTACACACTCATACACACTCATGCCTCTCAGCTGCTTCATTAAACGGAAACCTGCAATATTAAAAAGAAGACAAAATGTGCATTGTAAAACTATTAAAATAAATCACCAGCAGATTACTTATGTCAAGGGGTTTCTACTGGGGCATTGGAGGTCCAGTGGATTTGGAGACAACCTGTTTGTCCCTTCCTGCATTGTTTGCTATGTAAATGCCTGTTATCATTTTACTTCCTAGCCTGCCTCCCTGTCCCACCGCACCCACACCACCACAACCACTGTGGTTATTCAATTACTTGTATGTGATTTATGATCCCAAAGGTGGGCCGAGAGTCTGTCTGCTCTTCCCTTGATCTCATGTATATACGCACACCGCATAGCGGATATAGCCTTATCACTGGATGCTGAGGTTTTAACAATAAACGTATCTGTCAAGTCACCGTTCTGAACTCACCGCAGGGTTCGATTGGAAACTCAGCCCCTGCTTTGGTAGTTCAACAAGAAGTAAAATATTTCTTAATAAACCCAGCTGCTTGTAAACCTTTGCCAGCCTGCACCCCTCGCCCCCAAAAAAATGAGTATAAAAACGAGCTACAGTGATCAGCTGACATATAAAGTTTGACCTGCATTTGAAACATGCCTTTAGTGCAAAATGTAAGGTTTTCATCTACTCTTTCTAACCAGCATTGAGGGATCTTTTTCATGTGAAAAAACAAAAGCATGCACTGTAAACACCCATACACAAACACTATCATAAAGCATACATGTGTATTATCTATATTGTGTAGCAGATGTAGGGGACCCCGATATCATGAGGATGCCTTCATTAATATACACAGCTCACAATTTAGTTTTCAAGGTCGCATTATATGTGCATTATATGGATGTAAACACATCTACTGATATTTGAATATCTATTATTTTGTACGTGTGTTATTTTTATGTATTGCATGTGCATACCTACATGCATGTGTGTATATATACACACATGTACACACACACACACCTATACAGAAGTATGAGTATGTGTGTATATGTATGCGCACACACACACACACACACACACACACACACACACACACACACACACACAC
>NW_005843521.1:38289-38799 GCF_000455745.1 Alligator sinensis
GGCGGGGAGCACCACTCACTGGAGCGCTCTCCCGTGGTGCTCCCCCCACCAGACCGCACACTAAGTAACTATTTACAATAATGTATTATTTACAATAACAACTCAGAGATTGACAAATAATAACTGAGAGACTGACAAATTCGACATCCCATAAATAACAAACTAATGTTCATTATTGAGACATTGTAGCTATATTACTTATGCAAGCTATTGAGCTATTAACTTTTGTGAGCTATTGAGCTAGTAATGATAGCTCACTATTGAGCTGTTTTCAATAAGATCAATAATGATCTATACCAGCAGATAAAGCAAATACTCATCATATAACAAAAGTGATTGTCACAACCTAGTGATTTTGGTGCCTCGGCACGATGGAATTTTCCCGCCGCATGAGAGCCTCTTGCACAGCAAAAGGTTTTTGTTGCAACAGAAAAACCTCGGTGCAAGAGAGTTCCCGCCATTTGAATGCAAATTTGTGTTCCGCTATTGGCCAGTTCTAAATTATTCCTA
>NW_005843521.1:39106-40436 GCF_000455745.1 Alligator sinensis
TAAGTAAAGTTTTTGCAACCAATAAGCTGTGTCTGCCTCTCCATTCACCAGCCCGCCCAAACGACCGAGTGATATTTGAATCGTCTCGAGTTGGCTCCGGCCGTCCGAGACAGTGATTATGTTATCAACTTTACCACTCAGACAACTTATAACAGGTATGTATATATGCTTAGTCAGCCAGGTCTCCACAAAATCCCTCTGCCTGGAGCAAATTAGCCCACTGTGCAGTGGCTGCAGCAGAGCCCCGGGGAGCGGTGCTCGCTCTGCCTCACAAGAGGGGTGGTGATGCCGTCATCTGGACAGAAGCGGGGGTGCCTATCAGGAGTGTGGCTGCTCTGGAGGCCAGAGATTATTCCCTTGTCCAGTCTTTCCTGGGCACTTGCAATCACTCACACAGATCCCCAGACACTTCCCAAGGCAGCTGTCCTGTGGTTGACACCTGGAACACCCCTCTCAGCTGTAGGTTATTGAGCTCTCTGCTGGAGCTCCCACACAGCTGCTTTCTGCAGCTCTCCCAGAAAACATCCTCTAGCAACCTCTCTCCCTCCTTCCCTCCAGGGACTCCCTGCGCTGAGGGATCTTGAAGTGGGGAGGGGAACCCATTTGCACAACCCCTGCTCCTTCAGTAAAGGCAATCCTGGGTACTCAGTAGCTGGTGGCTCCTCTGCCCACAGTAGCAACCCTTCTCCGCACACCTTCAGCTCCCCTCTTCCCAGCTGCTTTCCCCTTTTATTTCCTGGGCTTCCTGCCCTAGATTTCCAGCTGTCGTATCTTGTGCAACAGAATTCATTAAAGGCCTGTTATCTTCTCTGTAAATAGTCATTTTATTATTTGTCAAACACACGCACACACCCTGTGCTACAGTTATTAATTCCAATGTTAATCCAAGAGCCAGGAAGTGAAATCATTCTTAATCTAAAAAGCCCTTATGTGTCTCTCTCTTTCACTTCAATGGTTAGGTCTCCAATTTAAATCCTGATCTTTCGCTCTTGCCTGTGTGCCAGCAGCAGCCAGCTAGAAATATGTTCCAGCTGTTGCAGAGTTGGGGGGGATGGAAATTAAAACTGTCACACTTGGAAAAAATAAGGCAAATGACTGCTGGAGATCCAAATCTACTAGGGATATTTATTGACAAACCAAATCAGCCTTCCCAAAACCCACAAACACCCCCCTCTTGCCTACTTCCCACATGCTGCAAACTGTTCACAATCTTTCCCGACAACCTGCATAATCTCAATACAAGTTTATCTAACGTGCACACAATCCCAAAGGAAATCTCGTATGTGCGCACCTCAGACGGATACAGACACCTATTTAGAGGTGTATGGGC
>NW_005843521.1:40578-44042 GCF_000455745.1 Alligator sinensis
TCTGCCTCACAAGAGGGGTGTTGATGCCGTCATCTGGACAGAAGAGGTGGGGGGCCTATCAGGAGTGTGGCTGCTCTGGAGGCCAGAGATTATTCCCTTGTCCAGTCTTTCCTGGGCACTTGCAATCACTCACACAGATCCCCAGACATTTCCCAAGGCAGCTCTCCTGTGGTTGACACCTGGATCACCTCTCTCAGCTGTAGGTTATTGAGCTCTCTGCTGGAGCTCCCACACAGCTGCTTTCTGCAGCTCTCCCAGAAAATATACTCTAGCAACCCCTCTCCCTCCTTCCCTCCAGGGACTCCCTGCGCTCAGGGATCTTGAAGTGGGGAGGGGAACACATTTGCACAACCCCTGCTCCTTCAGTAAAGGCAATCCTGGGTACTCAGTAGCTGGTGGCTCCTCTGCCCGCAGTAGCAACCCTTCTCCGCACACCTTCAGCTCCCCTCTTCCCAGCTGCTTTCCCCTTTTATTTCCTGGGCTTCCTGCCCTAGATTTCCAGCTGTCATATCTTGTGCACGCATCCTGTGCGCACAGCCTGCTGCAGAGCCTTGTCTCAAGAGTGCAAATGCCCCGACTGAACTTGCACACTCCAAGGAAGCCCTTCAGCATCTTTACAGTTCCATTAAGATCAGCAAAAAGCCTTACATTTAAAGACTCATATTTTCATCTGGACCCCCCTTGCTGTTCCTCACTGCCGCTGATTTGAATGCTTTGCACTTCAGTTATCAGGCTGATCCTTCCGCATTATCTATGCTGCTTTGGGAGAGCAGTCAGATTGTGCACAGTCTCTGAATAATTGTGGCAAGTCTCAGAAATTTCAACCTGCACACACACACACACACACACACACACACACTTTCTCAGAGCAAATCATAATTTTGAGGCCCCCTGGCTCAGTCCAGAGTTGTAGTCCCACCCATCATTTGGCTGCATTCTTCCATCAGCAGAATTCATTAAAGGCCTGTTATCTTCTCTGTAAATAGTCATTTTATTATTTGTCAAACACATGCACACACCCTGTGCTACAGTTATTAATTCCAATGTTAAACCAAGAGCCAGTAAGTG
Organism: Alligator sinensis; assembly: GCF_000455745.1. Classification (NCBI taxonomy): domain Eukaryota; kingdom Metazoa; phylum Chordata; order Crocodylia; family Alligatoridae; genus Alligator; species Alligator sinensis. The sequence continues at coordinate 41,647 of NW_005843521.1, forward strand.
AAATCATTCTTAATCTAAAAAGCCCTTATGTGTCTCTCTCTTTCACTTCAATGGTTAGGTCTCCAATTTAAATCCTGATCTTTCGCTCTTGCCTGTGTGCCAGCAGCAGCCAGCGAGAAATATGTTCCAGCTGTTGCAGAGTTTGGGGGAGGGAGATGGAAATTAAAACTGTCACACTTGAAAAAATAAGACAAATGACTGCTGGAGATCCACTAGCTATATTAGGGATATTTATTGACAAACCAAGTCAGCCTTCCCAAAACCCACAAAGTCACCCCCCTCTTGCCTACTTCCCACATGCTGCAAACTGTTCACAATCCTTCCCGACAACCTGCATAATCTCAATACAAGTTTATCTAACGTGCACACAATCCCAAAGGAAATCTCGTATGTGCGCACCTCAGACGGATACAGACACCTATTTAGAGGTGTATGGGCGAGTTGGATCATGAATGGACTCGCTGTGGTTGTCAGCTCCGTGCATGCATTTACAGATTAATTACATATAAAACAACTGTAGCAGGGGGGAAGGTGTGTGTGCTTGTGCAGAGGGGGGGGGATACGCAATCGAAAAATATAATAGCAAGAACACCTGGCAAAGGACTGCACTGCTGCTGTTCAGACTGGTCCCCACTCTCCATCAGCTAATAATCCAGCTGAAAAAAATATACTGTACACCTGCAGCTGTGCTAAGGAGGCAGCAACAAAAGTTCACTTACCCATCCTTTTGTCATCCACAAGCGTATCCCCTTTTTTCTTCCTCCAGCTGTTTTCTTCTCCCTTTCTTTCTCTTTCTTTTTTTTTTTTCTTCTTTTTTTACACGGGGCTCCTTTCTTTATACCATCGCAACCTTCATGCCACAGCACAGCTGCCACTCACATCACTGCCATCAGACCAGCATGCCAGTAACCCACACAAAGTTTCCTAGAGGGGACAAGAAAGAATTTGGTGGATGAGGAAAGGAAGGGACAGGGGAAGACAGGACCAGGGATGGGGAGGGTACAACAGAGGCAGGGGGGGGGGGGGGGGGATACTAAGCTCTGAGAGCCATTGTGCAAGTCATCAGAGAACCATCACCATTACTTGGCAACCTGCATTTAAAAGCTATAGCACAGCAGGTAAACCAACTTCTCTGGGAGGAATAAAAATAAAATCTTCCCGTACCTAGCACCCCTTATTCTGCTGCCCTTTGCCGTTCTCAGGCGCAGCAATCCATCCTCCAACTCTTGAAGCCAGCAGGTCTCCTGTGCTGTTTAAGAGCTATGCCGGACAGGTTTATCCATGTAGCCGGTCGTGTTGAAAGCATCTTGTAACTGTGCTGAGAGGCAGCTCTTGTCAAATTGGGCAGGCTTTCCAGAGAATGAGGATGCTCCAGAGCATGTGGGTGTTTGTGATGCACCCAGTGCCCTCCACTGGAGAGAACGGATCACACGTTACGGGCATGAACAAGTGATCCTGCCATTGCTTATGCACGTTCCTCTTTCAGAAAAGAAAATTAAAGACACAGTATTGCTTCCTCCCTCCCGCACCCCATTTTCCTTCCCAGATTATAAAACGTTTATACCATGGATTTTCCTACAATTACTATAACTGACCAAATACAACACTTCATCCTTGCATATTTAGCAAGCTGCATGCCTAAACCATCATCTTTTTCTTGTGGGAATTATAGGCTCTTTTTAATCCCTTTATTCATTGCAGGGGACTTGGTGTGGAAGGGGGATGCTTATAGATGAATAATAAAAATGCTGTTAAAAGGTACTAGGTGGGGGCTGTAAAATACACAAATCTAGCATCTGCATAAAGGGAATTTAATTAAAAGCGCAATGTTGAAATGTAAACAGACTGAAAATGGCATTTTTTTAAACTCCTCTAAGTGCTTTTTGTCAGGCAAAAAATACAAAGTTCAACATATAATTGTAACATACTACGAATGTGGGTGTACCAGGTCGGCTTGAGATACTTACCCTGGGCTAGAAACAGTGCCGATGAACTCAGAGCAAGCCCAAGGATGGAGCTGGGGAGCCCTACCCTGTGGAGAAGGGGAAGCCAATGGAAAGAAGTGGTTTCAATCCCCCCATTCGCAGGAAAGGGGGATGGCTGGGGTTGGGGGCCCCCCACCCCGAGCCCTGGATGCCCGGTTTGCAAGCCAGGGGGGGGACTGCCAGAGGAGATAAAAGCAGCAGCCGAACTGGCGTTGGGGGAGCTGCTGACAGTGACTCTGGGGAACGATGCAGGAGGCCTAAGAAGAGCTGGGGAGAGCTGACCCAGTCGAGGGAGCAGAGACCCCTCTGAAGAGCCTCAACGGCCCTGGGAGAAGAAGGCAGTGGCAGTCGGCCATACCACCAGCCTTGCAGCAGAGAGGGAGCTGCGGCCAGGAGCGCAGGTGGCATCCC
>NW_005843521.1:44088-47928 GCF_000455745.1 Alligator sinensis
GGGACAGCAGCAGGCAAGGCACTGGGAACCTGAGGAGCAGCCGAGCGCCAGGACGAGGGTCTCCGGTAGCTCGGGGCGCAGGCCGCTGCTTGAAGCGGGATTGGTGAGCTGCGAGGCATGTCAGGTGCCCGGCCAGTCATCTGGAGCAGGGGTTTGGAGCAATGACCCCTGGGAGCTCCTTGTGCTGCTGACCCTCTGCCACTGACTGCCCCCGCGGGGATTCAGCCCTGTCCCTTATTCTGCAGCTGATGGTCATCACATGGAGTCCCTGAACTTTGTGCTTGGGTCATGCTGATTGCTGCAGAACTCTACTCTGTCCCTTGCTTTTTTGATTGCCACGGAGGGTCACCCTTCAGCCTCTTTGGGGGGTTGGGGTTTGATACAGTTTGATTGCTGCAGACCAGAAGAGCTGAACCTGTTACAGTCTGTCACTTATTGGGAAGCCTGTTGGAGCTGCTGGGAGTGAGCACCCTGCTTCCTTGTGGTAGCACCTCAGCAGCGGCTGAAAGCTGCCAGTTCCCCTACCCGGGGTCTTGAGGCAAGGGTTGACTAATGCATTCGGGTTTGTTTTGTGATTCTGGTTATGCCACTGAAGTTCACGTGTAAGTCACCTTTCCTATTATTCTTGTTTTGTAAATAAAGTATAAATAGTTAAATCAGTTAAGTGTTAGACCTGCTTGGGACCACAGGCTGCTCTGTGGGGAGCAGGGGCTGGTTGGGAAGTTAACTGGTGCTGACCAGAAGCCCTCTCCCACTCTCAACAAACCATCCCTGGTATTGGGCAGGGTGGCAAGTACTGGGCTGCCACCCGGGTTACATAATGCAAGGTTGGAGAGGCATAATTACAAACACCTTTTTCCAAATTCAGAAGGAGTCAGGTCTGACAGACAGCACTGGCCTGGGACTCAGGACGCATGGTTTCTACTTTGATTTTCTGTGCAACCATCACTTCTGTAGTGTTTCATCTCCCAACCTTGGATCTACCTTGCTTATTTGAGGACCTGATCCAACTCCTGCTAAATTCTTTGGAAAGATGTCAATGGGCTTTGAATCAGGGACATACGATTCTTGATGCATGGACCCGATTTTCCAGATGGTTCAGCTCTCAATGTGTAAATATTTTCAGAAAATCTGGCCACTTACTGACATGCCTAAGATGGATCCGAGCTCCTTAGAAAATCTGTCCTCATTTTTGTGTGCTGTAGAAAGTCTGAAAGTAATAGCCAATGTGTCTAGAAAGAACTTAGCACAATAAACTTTGTTCTTATCTGAGGTCTCTGTATGCTACCACTATTCATTCTACCAGTATTAACAAAAATAAAATCCCATCATCCTTCAGGGCCAGATTCCACACCTGTTTTTTCTAGATTTCTTATTCCTTTATCAAGCAAAAAGATTACTGGCTCCAGTAGGAGTGTTTCCTTACATAAGAAAGTGAGGGTTTAATATTGCAATCAGCTTTAAATGACAACAAGGTCACCAAACAGTCACTGCTTTCTCTCTCTCACCCAGTTTCAGTCAACTTCAGGAGTCACACCAGCCAAAAGAGTACAGTATTTGGCTTTCATTGCCTAGGGCCAAGCAAAATAGCTCACTGCCAATAAAACCCAGAAATAGGCTCAAGTCAACATTTTTCATCCTGTTCCACAATCCCAATATCTCACTATTGGGATATGTCTTGATCCAGGTTTTCCTTTTATTCTCTTAAAATGATTTGGGGCCATTTGCATATAATGGTTCAAGGTTTTGAATTTGGATTCATCTGCATGACTAACTATGATGATTTACAATTATCAGGATCAAGCTATCAAGCTAGTCCCATGTCAGAGGCAACCAACTGGGTTCAAGGTTTAATTGTGATGACATGATTATGAAAGCAATGTGTCATCGTGATCAGCATCATTTTTATGCTCATTCAGATTTAAGACCAATAATATTTCCTAATATAAATGGTGCCAGAGTCTGGGATCCTGGGACTTGGAATAGACAGTTTGCTAAGAAGAAGTACACGGAACAACTAAGGCTGAATTGAATCAGGTTTTGTTCCCCCACCCCGAGATCAAGGAAGATCTAAAAAGACTGAAAACATTTCCATGTGGTTTTCTTTCCTGGGCTTCTGTATCACTTCCTTTTTTATGAGACGAAATGCCAGAACTGTCCTCATTCTAGACGCTCTCAGGCGAGCAAGAAAATAGCTTTATTTGCTGCTTGAAAATTTCATGAACATTCTCTCCTAAACTTTTGATTTTTAATTGGAAAACTATAACCCCCAAAACTGAAATCTTTGGCGGTTCCACCAGTGCCCGCTCCCCAAAACGTTTTAGTCAACAACAACAGTCTGGGTTTGTTCTTGGTTTTCTCACAACCCATAGTGAGAAAACTAGTTCAATAGTCAGGAAAGTGTACAAGACTGGAATGAAAATGTCATTTGAGATTTCTAGTCCAGATCTATCTAGGCACAGGAATCACAGACATCTTGCATGAAGAAGTTTAGGATGACATACAGAGGTTTGGATACTCCAGATGACAAGGTGTCCTGCCCTCTATCATCACTAACTTGCAAAAATTATCAATACTAATAACCACTAACCTTGCTTACACTGCAATCCATTCTTTATCATCTAGACTGATGACTGCATTTATTTAATTCAGCTCCCAATCAATGTAATAGCAAATCTGGGGAGTAGGGTGGCGGGGGGGTCATTTTGACTCTCATGATTTCTAAATCACGGGATTCTAAAAAATAAGACTGTGTTGCAAATTCTTTACATTTGCCTTCTTGTTTCTGTGCATTTAAGATGTGTTTGAGTCCTGTTGTAAGGTCTTTTTTGGAGAACTACAGGAGTCACAAACTTACACATGCTGAACCCTTTATCTGTGAAATCTGGAGGGACGAGGGTGCTCTCCCCATGTAAAAAAGAACAAAAAATTCCCCAAACAAACGATCTCAAACTGTTTCACACGATCAGCTTTTCAAAAGCCCTGCATAGTCACATGGTGCATTTCTATTCACTGCCACAGGAGTTGGACTGTGGCTCTTCCACAGTTTGAAAAGCCCCAGCCACTAACTGGTTGACAAATGGAGGTTTTCTTCATAAAAGCTTTATGATTTTTTTCTCGTTTTGCTAATTAAATTTTTAAAAATACTGTCCACCATGTCTAATCAATTATCTAGATTCATTGGCTGCCTACCAATGTCATCCCATTCACAAAAACTTTTAAAGTGCATGCAGATCTCTAATTATGACCGACTCAGCCAAGTCATTGTCTTATTCATTTAACTGATTAAAAAACATAGGGCCAGGGGAACCGTTTCAAAACCCAGGCCTGTGTAACATCTGCCAAAGAACTTTACCCCAGCATTTCTGCATGAAGTCCACAGCTGCTGCCTCATACGTTTCTGAAAGACAGAAAAGGATGGAGAATCTACCACATCCTGTCTCCCTGGCTAATTCATCTTCTGTTGAACAGCTTGAGGATGACAGCTCTTGCCACACGGGCTCTGAGAGCTGCAGTTCATTGCTTCATGCCATAGTGATCCAGCAAACAGCTACTTCACATGTTTTCCAAATGCATGGATGTAACGTGCTTGCCTCCCTTGTGTGCCAACCTAACCCTGTTGCTCACTGCTTCCCCTAATGAACACTGTTATTTATATTTGACACAGGCAGTATTCAGGCAGACCTCTGTGACGAGAGGCTCAGCATCTTTTAGGCACATAGCTCAGAAATGACTGCTTGTGCACAGGTATGTCTGTAGGACTCTCAGATTTACTTCTCCTTTATAGTCTGGTGTGAGCATAACCCACTGGTGATCACATACTGAGATCCCACGCTGTGC
>NW_005843521.1:48486-49828 GCF_000455745.1 Alligator sinensis
TTGTGTCCTTTTTTTTTTTTTTTTTTTTTTTAAGAAATGGTACTACTAGTTGCCCCCAAAAATGAACACATTTCAGTTTGGGGGATTGTTTTTCTTAATTAACAACTAAAAATATTTCTATCCTCCTGTGACGTAAGGAAGTGACAATTTATACATGAGGGACTGCAACAATTTCTATGCAGGTTGGGCACCTAAATACCTTTGGGGATCTGGATCAACACAGGATCGCAGGAAAGTAAGGCTGGAAGGGAACTCGTAAGGTCACCTGGTCCCCTCCACTCAAGGCAGGACCACCCCTGACTAAACCATCCCAGCAAGTGTCTGTCTTGAAAACATCCAGGGATGGAGACTGAACAGCTTCTCAACACAGCTCGTTTCAATGCCCGACCTCACAGTCAGGAAGTTCCTAACAATCTCCAACCTCCATTTCTTCTGCTGCAGTTTGAGGCCATTGCTTCTAGTGCTGTCTCCTACAACCACGGAGAAAAATCCATCCCCATATTGTCTTTATAGTCCCCGTTCAAGTATTTGAAGACTATTAACCAATCTCCCCATAATCCTTCCAAGCTAAACATGATTTGAGCAAATGTCTGCAGCAGAGCTTCGGATCAGAGACTACCCTTGTATGGCACAGGGTAGTCATCTTTCTACACCTAATGTTATCTTGCTTTTCTTCTCATATAACCTGGCCCTCTGCTTGCAGAGGGGCGGCAGGGGGTTGTGAAACATTCACTGAGCAATAAGGTGGCATTTTATACTCACTTTCCATTGGGCAAAGTAAAGGGTCATTACAAATTTGAACTCTGGCGAGGAGGTCTGCCCTTACTCTTCCAAGTTCTCGGCTTCGGATGTGCTGCAACTTCTTGACAGAGACATGGAGCCAGGCATTTCCAAACCTAAATGCACAAGCTAATATAATCTGAACAAGAAGGCAAGGCTCTGGGGCTCAGGGCTCTTGCAAATGCAGATCAGCACAAAAGGGGAGCTGTAAATACATGCCCAAGAGGCTTACAGCAGTAGATACTGCGGTGGTACTAATGAGGAGCTTGCTGACAGGTGTAAATTGTTGCCTGTTGCCAGGTGTGACAGGCTGAACGAGGGCAGAATACCTCTGAGTAACAGCAGCACTGCCGCGGCAAGGCAAAACTCTGTCCAGCTTCAGAACGGCGCCACATTTTACCTGCAGAGGATCTGAACCCCTAATAACCACCAGACTTTTTTAAAACTCAGTTTGGGTTCAACTTATTGTAACAGCCACCAAACCTGGTGTTATCACAATCTAATTTTCAGAAAGAAAGGAAAAATCCAAATCAATTGGAAAAGGTATTAAGAAAAAAAAAAA
>NW_005843521.1:50189-53003 GCF_000455745.1 Alligator sinensis
ATTTAAGCCTTGCAGTATCAGGTTATTGCATTAGTGTATGGTAATTTATGTTTCAAAGTGGAAAATGAGTGTCCTGGCATTTTTGGAGCACCAGCCAGGTCCATTTTTAAAGCAAGACAAGATTCACTAAACATGTCGATAGCATTGTAACGCAGCCCATTTTACAAGCCACAGAGGGAATGTTTCCATAACTCTTTCTCTGGATGATTTCTCTAAGGATATTAAAGCCTTATTTAATTACTGGATCAAGGTGGCGGCCTAATATTTACAACCAAACCCACTCAAACTGGTCAGGGCCTCAGTAAACTTACCCCACCATGGGGAGTGACAGCCACAAAAACGTTATTTTGGAAGTGAGTAAGACTCACTCCTGCGTAGACAATAAGTGCGAGGGCTGCAAGCTACTTAACACCCTCCAAACGTGGAGTTTAGTGCAGTTGTATTCTTATCCTCAACTGAAGGCTGCCATGGTATAAATGTTAAAATGCTTGCGCCCTCCACACCTTAGAAAAGACTCATCTTCCCACTTACGTTATTTCATTTCTAACTCTACAGTCTCCATTTTCACAGAGGGCACATTTTAATAATTTATAAAGGGCTGGTAGATGTTTTAATCGTGGCTATTCATTGCTAATGAGTTTTATATGCAGCTTACAACAGTTTATAAGTATTCATAACACCTCCCCCCCATCCACAGCCCATTGCTGAGTGGGGGGGAGGGAGGAAGGGGGTCCCCCAGCAGCCGATCGCTGAGCCCAGAAATGTCAACGGTGGAACCAGCGGCAAAACTGGAAGTGGTGTCGGGGGACCGAGTACCCTCTGGAGGGCCCCCCGCCGCCCCGGTGCCTACCTCGTCAGTATGCCACTGCTTGATCCACTGGAGGCAGGTTTTCATTAGTGTGGGACTTACTTCAAGAAACTTTCCCAGTGATTTTCAAAATCTGGCCCTTTATTTGTATGCCTTAATGACAGTGAATATTACTGAAAACCTGCTTTTGGGGTTCTAATGGCTCCTGAAAACTCACTGTGCAGTGCCATGTGCATCGTGCGTCTCCACTACCGAGCGTTAACAAAAGGCGCCAAACTGATCAACCTAGACAATGACGCTATCTATCCATGCAGTAGGTACAGCAGCACGGCCAGCAGCACTTCAGGCTTTTCTCATGCTGTCCCACCAATACACATTTATTCCTGAGCTGGAGCATATACACGTGGGAAGGCTGTTCAGTCTCCAAGGCACAAAGCAAACCTTTGGCTCAGCTGCTGAAAAAGGTCAATGAGGCTATTTTGTAGTGCCTAGAGTGATGGGGGTTTGTGATGTGTACATCTGCCCAGGAGAGCCTGGACTAGCATCACCAGCTAATTGTTACACAAGGCATCACACTGCCACTAGCCAAATTGGGCTGGCTTCAGAGCAAACTGGATTCAAACCAATGACCTCAGGTGACAAGCTCGGTCAAGGCATTTCCATTGTTTTACCTGGTCAGGCAGATATTTATTTAAAATAATGAGGAAGTCAGGCACGATTCCAACCAAGGGATATGCAGCTGCAGTTCATTAAGGGAATGCTTAAAAAAGACAAGTCACTGCTGTAATGCTGGGAATTGTACCTTTCAATGGTTTAACTTCACAGATTTAAGTTTGGGGGGTGGGAACAGATCTGCAGAAGCATGCATTCTGTTAAGCAGACACAGCTGAACTGGTGTGAATTCCAGCACATTGGTGTTACCCCAGCATGAAACACCATGCAACCATGAACCTTTTCTTACATGAGCCCTATTACACATTCAACACAATTATATACAATCATATCTACGCACAAATATGTCATAACACTGTGAATACGTACTTATTCACATACAGACAAATCACATACACACATACTATCTATGTATAGATACCTAGTTATGTATACTGCATATAAACACACACGCTGTAGATATGAATCATACTCTGCCCTGGAGTACACCTAGCACAATGCCGGACTGCAGAAGTCTATGCAGAACTCACCAGCCAGACTTATAAAACACGATTTCACTCAAAGCAGCTGCTATGAACAGGCACCAACAATAATTGGGGGCATCATTTTGAGATCATTAAGACAAATACCCTTAGTACCCGACTGCACCTGCCAAGCAGTCCTGACCAGCCAGAACAGCCTGGAAACTGGGCCCTGCCTCTCTGAATTAATACAGGAGAGTTTTCTGGGAAGCTGAACAACAGACAGGGAAAAGCAAATGCACAGAGAAGGGGAGAGCTCTTTTATTGCTGGTCTCCAAAATAAACTCCCTTCGCATATGAATGACAGCAAGAGCTCCATCTAGCCAACACTTGCTTCTGTGGCTGCTGACCCACAAAAGCTCCATTGATCCTTTGGGTTTTGCCGGTGTGTAGGCTTGTCACAATGGCATGCGTGATACAGGGTCCCTTTGGTTACAGGGTATGGCAATGAGGACAAAAACAGACGTACATAAATAGCTCAATAAATCGCCTACTAGATTTATTCTTGCGAACTGCAAAATTTAATAACACTGCGTTTTGTTATGTTATAATGCAACAAAAGATCCTCAGTTTGCAGAACAGAGCAGAATTCAGTCATCCATGACTGTTACCAAAGCACTTAAACTCATGCCCAAATGATTTATGGAATAGGACGAGGCTTCAGCAAATGTCTGAGTGCTTTGCTGGACTGTAGACACATCTAGGATGGTGAGTAGAAACTTAACCCGGCACTTCAAGACTCCTGTTCATACTCAATACTGCATTAGCATACATTTGGACAGGTAACAAAAAGCATCAATCCCAGCTCAAAAA
>NW_005843521.1:53297-54976 GCF_000455745.1 Alligator sinensis
CCACAGGTTTGAGCACAGGGGTGTAACGCAGCACCCGGTGCTGGGTAAATTATGCCAGCAGCCTTCTCAGGCTAGGCAGCAGGTCCAAATCAGCAGCCTACACAGCAGGCCCGCCTTACTTTATTTCCATTTTTAACAACATCACATTTAGTTTCCCCCAAAACTACCCAACAGCAACATTCTGGCATGTAAAACCTGGCCCTTAACAAGAGACTCTCCAATGGAAGAGAGCAACCGGAAGGATGGCCCAGTGGCTAGCAACTGGGGGACCCAGGTACAAACCCTGCTCTGCCATAGACTCCCTTCAAGACGCTGGGCAAGTCGCTTAGCCTCAGCCCCTCCGTTTTCCATCTGTGCTCCATAACCACACATCCCTACCTCACCAAGGAAGGGGTCGTGAGATGCTCAGACATTACAATAATGAGGACTCACAGGTGCTATGATATAAAAGCTGCAAAATGGCATCTGCTCTGGACTTACCTGAGACCTTCCAGAATTGCAGCAGGTTTTGGCTGCTACATTTTAGATGTAGCTTTCTATGGCTAGCGTTGCTGAAGAAAGAGGTTTAAAGTCAGCAGTACATCCTTAAAAGGTAAAAAACTTAGATAAGCAATCACAGGGATCGTCCAGCTGAACTGAGTAAGAGCTTGCCATGTGCAACTTACTGCAAACAAGTTAAAACCATTAAAGCTATATATGTAAGTTTGGGATCAGCTACTTTTCCCAGCATGAGTCCAGTTCAGGTGGCAAATTCGTGGTTGACCAGCTAGCAGCCTCAGCACTAGTTGTGACAGGCACGGTAGTGAGCATAACAGTGGGTGCCTACTGTGGACCTTTTGCTTATGAACTAATCCTGTTGATGTTAACAGGATTTGTATCAAGAGAAGATGCAGAGTAATTCATATTGGATTTTCTTCAATCATGAATTTATGCGGTACGGGTTTACTTACAAAATGGGACCGACAAATTAGTGTCTGTAGAGCACACAGAGCACAAGTATATTCTCTTTCTGGCGGGCACTCTGCTCTAAGAAAATGTATGTGCTACGTAACAACACACTGTCACTGTCAGACTAACAACGAGTAGCAGCAGCCTGAAAGAAAATGATGCATTTTGTTAAAGTATTTTTGGACCATCCCACAGAATTTAATACTATCCCTGCTATTGATTTTTTTCTTCATGTATGTGTAGAAAGGACATCATTCACTATTATATCCTACAGCTGTTCAGAATAATTTCTATAGGTGTCAATTGGCTCCAATCATCTCTATAGGACCAGAGGAACATAGGATCTTTTTTTGGAGAAATTGTTCAATAGTAAACTTAACTATGGATGTATTCCCACACCACTGGAATCACAAAGAGTGAAAACGTATGTGTCAGAGGTTGCAATATTTGCCTGGTAAGTCGCAGCTTAAATAATTCAAATTTAACCTTCTTTTTTTTTCAAATGGATGGAGAGCACAAATTAAATTAGTCAGGTGAGCAGGCTATTGATTTAACCATAGCTCAGTTATTTTCACACTGAGAGGATAGCTGTGCTGTTTGACTGCAGCCAAATTAAACCATTGCTTCCATTATGAAATTTGGCAGCACTAAAACACAGGACAATTTCAGACTTCAATCTGAAAAGCAGGGGGAGCCTTGCATTGGCTTTACTGGAAACAGCTGCTGACAAA
>NW_005843521.1:55588-58320 GCF_000455745.1 Alligator sinensis
AATTTTTAATATGAACAGTTAATTTTCTTGTGTAATTACCCACATCCCTCAAAAAAAAGCATAGGCGAAATCAATGGCAAAACATCCAAAGTATCAATACAGCTAGGATTCCTAGCTTATATATCACAAAACTTGTTATCAAACCAAGAGAGTTTGCAAAAATGATTTACACACACAGTTAACTTTAATACATGCCCATCGAAGCCAAGTATCACACTCATTGAAGCTTCATCTTTCACACACATTCCCAACCCAAGGCATAACAGGGTAATGTTATATGTCATTAGAGTATGCTGGACCATTTCTCTTGGCCATGAAAAGATGGGGGTTAGATCTCGCCGATGGCAATTATGTGTGATGGTATATGTGCAAGGAGAAAGGGATTCATTTCTTTTCTTTTACTGAAGCTGCCACGGGATTATTGGGTTTCACGGGGGATAGAGGAACGATGTGTCTTCCATTTGCAATGTACTTTGTACAAAATAGCAATGAGGCACCCAGAGCACTGGATAGGTCTTCCTCTCTCCGTTTGTACAAAACTACCCGAGATGCTTGCAGTGTCAGAGCTTAGGTTCATTGCCTATTTTAGTTTCTGGAGTAATGGATTACATTTTTTCATCCTAACATAAGGGAAATTAAATAAAGTTTATTTTAATGGATGGAGTATGGACGAATGAAAACACTAAAAGGACAGAAATTAGTGCTAGAGTATGCCAAGTGTTGCCTGTGGGTGTCACATGTTAGTTCACTGTAAAACACCTTCCCTGTTTCATTGTAAACCAGGTACAGCATAGAGAGAGAAGCAATCAGTTTGATTCCTCCTTTAATTTAATCTCCCATTTCACACCACAATGCCTGAGGAGGGTGAGCCAGCCAGACACACGGTCAATAAATGGAAATTGAGGTCAAGTTATTTCTTAGGCAATACCAGTTTACATACAAATCCTGAAAATTGGAACTACAATCTGAAGTTATCATCTACCTGTTGGCTAAATAAGTAATAATAAATACCATTTCGTATTCCTACCAGGCCATGCACCCAAGAACCACAATGCTGCAATAAATGACTTCTAATTAATTAAACCTTCCACACCTAATGAATTACATCCATTTTACACCTACAAGCAGGTAGACTATTATTAATCGTATTCGCTTACCTCCTAGAGACCCTAATTCAACCGAGGACCCTTAGCTAGTCACTGTACATACCGGCACAAAATAGGGTGAAGCTGCCCTGGTGTTGCTTTTATTTACCATGGGAGAAAGCTGGGGACAAGAAGGAGTCATTCATGTCACTCCCCATGTCCTTCTGATTTGCTATCATTTGTCCCTCTCTCTATTTTTAAGACCTCTCCAACCAAGTGATTTCCCCAGAGTGGGGTGTGTTCTCGCACACATCCCAGTCATTACTTTAATCCTCCACCTTCATCATTTTAAATACTAGTTTTAAAAGACTACCACCACCGACCATATTTCCCACTCTCCTTTCTGTAGCACTTGCACCTTTTTGGTGGTTTCCCCAATCACATACGGACTCACTCCAACCTCACTTAGTTGTGAAACGAGGCTGCGTCACAGCACAGCACGAAGAGGCAAGAGTCCTAAAAGCTCCGAGGCCCAATCATTAAATTCCCACATATTTCATTTTAAAACTGTCAGCCTCTCTTTGTGAAAGCAGAAACTCTTGGCAAAATTGCCTTCATATTTTTCTTCTGCACAGAGCTCCGCGGATTCAAAGATCAATTTTAATCTCTGGAGGGATGCTGCATGTGTTCATTTTCAGTTATTCATTTTTGCTAACAGTTCAACCTCTGGAAGATCAACATTAGTTTTTCCAATTAGGTCAGCCATCTTTTTCCTGAAATGAATCAAGTGAAAGCTTATTCAGAGCGCTATTAAGAAAATAAGTCCTTCAAGGTAGCTACATGTTTTGTATAGCTGATTATGTACAACGGATTAAAACTTGTTGCAAAAGTTGGTATAGTAGGAGCTATCTGAAAAACTTCTGATCCCAGCCAGCAGGCATTTAAATGAGGTCACGGTTGTTATCCCCAAGGCTTTCTCCTGATGGATCTAGCCTGCTAACACAACTGACACTATATGAAGTCCAGACTTGCGTCTTTATTAAAATACAAAGATACTCTCAAACCAAAGTCTGGCTGCTCCTAAAATTTTCTCTCTTTCCAGCCACACACTACCCTGCCTTCTGCTCCACTTCAGACTAACCCTGATAACTAGCTCTCTCAACCAGTTTATAGTCCCACAAAATGAGTCACCTGCCTCAATCAATCAGTAGAGCCTATTAACCCTTCCATGATGAATCAATACCTGCCAAAAAGGGTGGGAAGCTTCAAGCAACCACTGCTGGCTTGGCACTGTGGGCCCAGAGCCGTCCTGATTTACCAAGGTGGAATCAAACAAAAATTATCATTAGCTTAAGTTCAGTCTTGTTCTTCCACCCAAATAGTGGGTTCCCTTTAAAACTGGCTGGTTTGCAACAGAGGGCCAGATCCTGCTCTGTCTGATTTAGAGAATAGCTGCATTTGACTCTTAATTTGACACCTTGGCTCAAATCCTGCAGTTTTGAGCCATTTGGCCCCGTTTCTATGAAGCGCTTAGGCATAAGCTGAACTTGAATCGTAGTGCTTAAGATCAAGAGCTTCAAAGATGTTTAGGTAACTTTTTTTTTTTTTGGGGGGGGGGGGGGGGGGGGGTACCCCTCCCACAACACC
>NW_005843521.1:58709-61263 GCF_000455745.1 Alligator sinensis
CCGGGGGGGGTGGCAAGAAGGTTTTCCACGTGGCTCCTCCACGTGCTTCCCTCCCTGCTGTGCTGGGTTGCAGGGAGGGAAGCAGGGTGGCAGGGAACAGCAGCCCCCCTGCTCGTCACTGTTCCCTGCCACCCTGCTTCCCACTCTTCCCCACCCCTCATGACCCAGTGTGGCAGGGAATGGAGGAATCATGCAGAAAACCTCCTCACTGCTTCTCACCACCCCGCCCTGCTGCCCCAGTGATGCACCTCCTGCATGCAGGGCTGCAGCGAGGGCAGTGGCATGGGGCTGCACCCCCCAAAGCAGCACTGGAGTTTGAGCCCGCAGCCTGCACCTGCCTTGGGTACAAAGCTGCTGGGCATGGGTCTCCCCTGCCCCCTGGGAGTGTGCGCGGCTGCAGGGATCTGGTCCTCCCCTGGATGAGCCACCCACGGCCCTGTCCTGCTCCCTGCTGGTGTCCTGCAGCTGTGCATTGTGGTCCCAGGCCCCAAGCACCAAGCCCCACCCAGCTGGGCAGCAGACTCAGCTTGTGCCTGACCCAGGTACAGATCTGGGTGGTACAGGTCTCTCCAGCCCCCTTGCATGCAGCAGTGGAGGAGCAGGAGCAGGGGGCTGCTGACACGGGTCTGTACCCCTGGTACCTGGGGGCCCCCTCTGGCAGGGCTAGGGGAACAGGGGATGTGGGTGGGGGGCAAAGGGCACCAGCAAGGCTGTGGGGGCTGTGGGTGAGGAGTGAGCAGCACCAGCAGGGCCACTGGGGCTGTGGGGCGGCTTTTAATTTTAATCATAGATTTTGGGGGTTTTAGCAGTGAATTTGTGATTTTTTAGTAGAGAATTTGTGATTTTTTATCAGGGAAAACCAGGATCCCTGTATCAGCTAGTAGTCTAACTTTTTCATTCAGCTTCCACTGCAATGGTTTAAGGGTGTGTGTAGATGAAATGGGGGACCTAAATTGAAGCAGTGGGTTTTTAAAAACACTACTTCAATTTAGGGCCCTTTAAACCCCCATGTCATGCATACACCCACTTACCTGCCTCTCTGGCAGCAGGGAAAGGAGGACGAGCTGCCTGTGGGCAGAGCAGTCCCTGGGCTGTGGGGGGGGACTGGTGCTTTCCTCTGCAGCAGTGGGGGCACCCGCCCGCAAGCACCTGGCTCCAGCAGCCCCAGGGGACACCGCAGCCGTAGAGGGAAGGACCGGGACCTCGTGCAGCTCAGGCAAGCAGGCTCCAGGGAGGGGAAAAAAAAAGATCAGGTTCACTGCTTTTTTTTTTCTCTTAGGCTGAGCCTGCCTTCCCAGGCTGCTGCCAGGCTGCCTGCATGGGCTTCCTGCAGAGCCCCTGAGCTGCACGGAGCTCGGTGCTTTGCTTTGTGGTTGTAAAGCAGCGAATTAAAACTCCTCAAAGGAGTTTTAGTTTGCTGCTCCCCAAGTCATTTAAGGCGCATTATGCCACCAAATTTGCTACAGCATCTGGAATTACTGTGCAATACACCGCCAACACATGCAAACACCAAGTCCATTAAAGTGGTGGAAAAGCATTTAACCCACTTTCAAGTGTCATGCAGGCATGCCCCTTGTTTTGTCTACACACGGCCATAGTCATTACTTATGCGGAGCTCAACATAGGTGTGAAACGGTATCATGGGCCAAGTGCACAGCTTTGAAATCTAAGCAACAGGTCTGTAACATTTCAATTTTCTAGAGCTGCAGGTTCCCATCCCAGCAGGGAAAATTTGTTCTTCTGTGCACTGTGGAAGAAGGATTTGTTAACGTGTGAAGGTTTTCCAGAAGGGATCTTGAAACCTGGATACAGGCTGCGGAATACCATCTAGTTAGGAAAACCTGGTCACTTTACTGTATGCCAAAATCTGGTCCCAGTTGTAGGTCTGGAACACTTTGGAAAAATCTCCTCATCACTGACCTGCCTGGGAACAGAAAGTCTGAGAGGACCAAAAATTACAACCACAACACCTGCATCTCCCTCTAGGCTCTGAATCACAAGGTTTTCCTTCTAACGGAGTCATTTTTTTTCAGACAAGAAAGAAAGGAAAGAAAAAATATATAAGAAAATTCAGGACAATGATTACAAGGTAAATTCTAAAGAGTTTTGCATAGAAAGACCTCTATTAGTAAGTTCAATTTACAAGTAGTGATGCAGCAAAATCACTGTCAGTCCATTTTGCTGAAGAAGGTAAGAGTATATCTTACACCAGGGAGTGCTCCCTGTTAAATACTGCAGTCTATCTGAAGCAATGGAAGGGGATCAAAGAAATGAAGAGAAATTCTCACAAGAGCCTAAGTGACTTAGAACCCTGAGCTCTAATGACTCTCAGTGGGACTTTGGCCCTGTGCATCAAAGAGCTGGTTTGAAGCACCTGCACCCTGAGCTGAGGAGCACTGCTGACATGCAGGTCCAGGACCCTCGCTCCTGTTCTCTGTGTGCTAAACCTTGGGGAAGGAAGCTATGTCCCAACAGGAGAGCATGTGCCCAGATCCCTCCTCAGGCTCCATCTCTGCCATGCTTAGTGGTCCATACTCAGGACTTCCCAAAAGCC
>NW_005843521.1:61503-67241 GCF_000455745.1 Alligator sinensis
CAGGTAGTTGAAGACTGCTATTAAGTCTCCTCTCAGTCTCCTCTGATCTAGACTAAATAAGCTCAGTTCCCCCAGTCTTTCTTCATAAGTGGGAGAGGCATATTCTCAGCAGCCCTTCCTAGCTTGATTTGGAGACACCATAACCATGCCCTAAGGACCTGAGAAATAGGACTTGGTGTCCTTATTCACTAAAGCACTTTTCAAAAGTTTGCTCACCCTTACCAGGATTTTGTTCTTGCCCAATGACACACCTGGTGCTGAGTGAGACCTAGTTAAATCTAGCCCCTGCCCAAAGACTTTCATTGTATACCAATGAACCTAAGTGACAGGGACTAATTGCAGGGTTGTATGTGCTTGGACGTATGACATCAAAAATAGTTAATGGTCAATAAAATCAAAAAATGGTTGCCAAAGGGAGTGCTGTTAATCATGCAGACAATGCACAACCACAATAAACTGGCATCCCAAAGTACCTAGTGTGGTGTGGGGTCTAGATGGGGAAAGGGGCAGTTTTGAAGAAAGCAGGTTTTTGCATCACATCTCAAGGGAAAACGATTGGCACTTGGGGAAAAATTTCAGATCCCATTTGCTTCCAGTGCCAAAGCTTTTATTCTTCCACAAAACTTTATTTCAGCTAAAAAAGAAGTTTGTTCCTCTGCAAAGAAAGAAACGAACCCAGGAGATCAGCTGTGGTAATTACAAGACCTGGTGCTCACTGGGAGTCTGATTTCATTTGCACTAATGTAAACCTAGAGTAAATCGATTAAAGTCGACAGTTACGGGGTTAGACTGGGGGTGTAAGAGCAGAAGCAGGCTCCAAAGAAACATCAACCAGTCAGACCGTTTGGGGGGATATGTGAACCTTACAGGCAGGGCACACTAAAGAAAAGGGATGGGAAAACTGCTCTTCACACAAATAGCCTCCTGTTTTTTGCACTGCATGGTAGTGCAGTGGTATGGCATGGTGCACACTCACACACACACACACCAAGAGCCAGCTGTGGGAACGGTTACCATCTAAATACAGAAGGCAGTATCGGTTATGATCTAAATATATCAGCACCAATATCCCTTTTTTTAACAGGTAAGGAGTGGTGGCATAGATTTTTTAATAAGAGGAGTTTTTAAAACTTTTTTCTCTGAGCATTTTTTAAGTAAACCAGTAGGTCAGTCAGAATTTGTAAAACTCTTGGGCCATTTGTAGCCGTGCTCCCTGTTTTCTACACCATGTTAACGGACTTGCATCACACAGTTGGAATCAAATTTCAATTTGAGTTAAGGGTTAATAGATGATCATTGGCCACCAGGGAGATTTTCATGTATTTCTGCACTTCTGCAGTAGAGATGGCAGGGGGCTCTGGACACTTCCCATCACTCACAAGCAGGTCCACAAAACTGCACTCATTTGCTACACCTGGTGGAAGGCACGAGCAACAGCACACCCAAGATACCTGCCGTACATACGTGTTAATTAATACGGCTTAAATTGCCTAGTTCAGACTACCTTAGTCGGCATTAACTTTAATCCTTTACATCCAAATTTAATTCAGACAACTGATGTCCATATGTTTATAATAATGGCTCTAGTCTGGATTAAACCTAGAAATATGTAATGTCTAGGATGTCTAGGATTAGGGTCACTAATGCCAACTTCCATGGGTTTATCAGGTAGCCAATAGTTCATCAAGTGACTAAACTTCATAACTAACTTTACCCATGCAAGTAGCCCATTTGAAGTCAAGGCCTGTGCACCACTTAGCCACTCTGCAAATTTTAGCAGACATACTAACTTATTTCAAGTTAGACATGAGCTTATGTCTCTCGGCTAAATCAGGATTTTAAGAGATTCAGCACACAATCATATTCTGTGACATTTTAAAATTCACTGGGGGGTATTTCTGAAGCATCAGTAAAAACACCAAACATCTAACATTTCCTCTCCTCACAGCCACCATCTCCACCTAGTCTATGACATGTCATCCAGACAGCTTCAGAAACACTTGTGTTCCAAAAAAAATCTACAGTGTGTTATAAAATACCTGAGATATTTTCAGCTATCAGTTCAAATATAGGTGCTTTATTAATGGATATCTTTTATGACAGCATAGGAAGAATTTTATGTTGTCAGAAACTAATTTTGCAAGTCAACATTTATGCCAGGACATCTGAGCTAATGAGCTTACCCTTCCAAGACTCCAAACGGGATCTCATGTGGGGATACGAGCAAAAACCTATGGATCCCGCGTGCTCAGAACTTGAGTCTTGTGGCTCGCTTAAGAATGAGGGACAAGGGAAAAAGCAGTAGATTATTGTATTATCAGTTTTGTTTTGTTTCTGAACAGATGAATTGCATTTTGACGTTGCCACCTATGGGAAGTTTAATTTAGATTGATCTTTTAACGTTTTGATGCGTTTTTAAGTTCTCTATCCATTGCTCTGTACATTCAAGAGCATTGCCATTGTGACAGTCAGCTTAAATATTCATGAAATGATAAGTGCTTGCCTAAGAATGACTGATCTTGTCATGGTGCTTTCTTCTTTTTCTAAACATACCAGCATTCATAAAACTGAAGAAATTGTAATTATTTATTATAATAAATAATTATTTCTTATTAAAGAAATAATTTAATAATTATTAAATTTCACTGAAGCTGTTATGGGTGAAATATTTGTGCGTTTGTCAAGGGCATCTGGAATATATTCAAAGGCACTCTCTTTTAGCATGAATCTAATAATTATTCATGCTAAAATGAATATTATCTAATAATAATTTAATAATTATTAAATTCCACTGATGCTGTTATTGGTGAAATATTTGTGTGTTTGTCAAGGGAATCTGGGATATATTCAAAGGCTCTCTCTTTTAGCATAAATCTAAACAGAAAGTTTTTCCAGTGTTGCAATGGCAAAATCGGACCCTAGACCATGGGAAGCAGCAGCAGATTCCTTTATCATCCCAAACACATTAAAGCCTTATGACTAAACTAACGTTTTCCCACTGAGTTGTGCCAATCTTGTTACATTTCCCCATGAAAACAAACATTTTTTTTCAAAATAAAATGTTTGGTCTGGAAAAAATGTTTCCCAAACAAAACACTGTTTCGTAATTGAAAGGCAACGTTTCTGTTTTGTATTGATGTGGTTACATTTACGTTATCCCAGAACAGGTCAAGAATGCCCGGGGCACAATGTGCCAGTCATGTCATATCTTAACATTATAATAACTGAAATATCCATTACTTTATGTTAGATCATGTTATTAACTTATTAAAAAGGTAGATGCACTCACTAAAAAAATCTGGTTTTCTAGATCAAAGCATATCTTTTATTTGTAATGGTCGAGCAGTCTAAAAAGTTTTGGAGTAACTTCCTTACACGCCACGACTATTAAAAGATTGCAGAAGGCTCTGTAATGCTACAACCACCATACAAAACATGACACTTGCAACTTTCAATTAGCCCCTCCTAGCTTCACTGGGGCTACCTAAGGGGAGTAGAGCAACATTTAAGTTAAGGAAAGGATGGGACTATGTTTAGGTCACTAGTCTGAGAAAGGAGAGACCTGTGACTTTGGGGAGCTCACTGAAGTCACACATGTATGGCTAACCTCCTGTGCCAGGGTGTGGCACCTTCAAACATGCTGGCTATCTTCTGAAAGGTGTCATGACCCAAAGCCATGATTTTGTGTGTGCTTCGGCACCAGAATTATCCCCGCCAAGTTGCAGCTTCATTGCACAGGAGAGTTTCCTGTTGCAGAGGAAAACCCCAGTGCAGGGACGAGTTTCCCGCCTTTCTGCAGCTTCTTTTGCAGAGTGCATTGCTCATGTTGCAAGAGGAATGCACGGTGCAAAAGAGTTCCCGCCACCGGTATGTAAATTCGTTCCCCGCTATTGGCTAGTTTTAAATTATTCCCATGTGGCGGCTAACGATTGGCCTGTTAGCCGTATAAGAGGCTTGAGCGGTCTGGTTTTCTAGATCAAAGCATCTCAGGCTTATATTTGTAATGGTCTAGTGGTCTAAAAAGTTTTGGAGTAACTTCCTTACATGCCACGACTATTAAAAGATTGCAGAAGGCTCTGTAATGTTACAACCACCATACAAAACATTACACTTGCAACTCTGAATTAGCCCCTGCTAGCTTCACTGGGGCTACCTAAGGGGAGCAGAGTGACATTTAAGTTAAGGAAAGGATGGGACTATGTTTAGGTCACTAGTCTGAGAAATGAGAGACCTGTGACTTTGGGGAACTCACTGAAGTCACACCTGTATGGCTAACCGCCTGTGTCAGGGTGTGGCCCCTTCAAACATGCTGGCTATCTTCTGAAAGGTAGGCTAATTAGTCTCCGGGCACTGCTAAGCGGGGTATGTAATGATTGCGCCACTGGAGACAACAGCACTGGGATGATTCACCTGAGCAACTGAGAACTTGGCCTACTGAGTACATGTATTAAATAAAACGGTCCGTCTTTCACTCTGAAGTAACTTCACCCTTGAACTACTACTGCCAACTACTACCACCCTTTCTTCTCTGCCTTTCAAAAGGCTTTTTAATGTTTCAGCATTCTCAGTTGATCTCCAGTCTCTCTCCTTTGACTCCTTAACCTGGCAAACTATTAGCCACTTACAATGGGATTTTGGGCACTAACAGCTTGACTCATTGCATATTAAGTACGCTTTAACTAGACTTCTTGAGTGGCAATCTTGTTGGCTCTTCCCATGAGCCTTTATTAAGTTAGCTCTATTTGTTCGTAATTGAATTGGTAGCAATTTCCAGGCTTGTAAAGTAACTTTGCATCACATCACTAGGCCACTCACAATATTCGTACCATTATTGTGTAGTCTTCTTCATCGATTAACAGACAGCAGCTTTGCAACTGTAACACTGCATTACCGTCTATACCACCCCAGGCCAGGTATTAAATATTACCATTCAGATACGAGAGTGCTGTACAGCCACTTTGGACTGAAAATGGAAATCCCACCCCAGCATCTTGGGAAAAGTAGCAACATCATGCACATAACAGATCAGTGACAGGGCTGGGCATGTAAGTTTTGGTTTGCTGATTCACAGCCTGATGCTGTAACTATTAGGCCAAGTCCTCTTTTTTACCTACCCTACCTCTGCAGTGGATTGGAATAACATGCTCAAGAGAAAAAGGGCCAGAATCATGAAGTTCATATCAGAAAGAGAACTTCCTCAGACTTCAGGGTGAGTTGGATCCATTGTTTCACTCAGATTCATCTCTAAATTTTGAAAAGCACTATTTTTTCCTTCTGGTACTGAGTGCTTAGATATCTCATTTCTTTCCCCAGAGCACGTAAAGGGAGGGGAAAAATAGAGACCACGAGAAGAACATTATTACTTTCCACCTGCTGAAGAACTGTAGGAGGAATTTATTTTTAAGATTTTGCAATTATAGAACTAAAAGAAAAGACAGGAGATAATGAGATAAATAATGAGGAAGGGCACAGGACACACGTTTCCTTATTATTAGAATGGTGCAAAACTTAGCAGGTTTGTTTTGCAGGGGCTTGCACTCCCAGGTGTTTTATTTTGGGTTTCAGGCAAAAGTTGAGATGATTTGCACAATAGATGAGCCAGACTAAAATCTGAAGAACCTAGGATTAACCTGAAGCTATCAAGGATGAAGTTTCTTTTTCTTTTTTGTCTTATTATTGTTAGCGACAATATTGGCATATTGGCTACAATCGTACCTTCTGTCAATCTTACAGTCAGG
>NW_005843521.1:67645-68796 GCF_000455745.1 Alligator sinensis
AGCACAGTGAACACCCAGCAATGGTCACCTCTCCCCACTTCCTGGCATTTGCAAATCCACTAACAATATATATATTTTTTTAAATAATGCTTCCATGTGCATCAATTGCAGACATTTGGCTATTGGAGGAGATTTCCAGGTGTATCCATGGCAGCTAGATACTCAACTCTCATTGAAAGTCAAAGCAAATTAGGAACCTAGCTATCATTCATGCCTGTGGAAAACTATCCCCATTATTATCATCTGGATTAATACGAATAACACAGAGCTCCCCACCCTGAGTTCTCAGTCTCCTTTCATGAAGTATTTAGCATAGCATGAGCTCTTGAATCACAACCTGACAGTGAAGAGGAACCAGATTACAGATATGCTCCTTTGGTATACATGAATCAATAAAACACTAATAAATAGAAACCACACTGGAATGAATCCATTTTTGACCTACTACTCCTGGCAATGGTAAAGATTTAGCTGAGCAACAATTTGACTTGGAGCTGCCTTACTGGGCTTGCTTTGCTTAGCATACATCAAGAAAATGATGAAGACCTAGAGCAAGTCTTGACAGAATTTGACCTATTCATTGATTGATGAGCTCCAATTACTGCATCAGATTCAGCAACATATTTTACCTGTAGTTTGTGTCATCACTCATATGCTATTCTTCTTTTACAAGATAGTTTAATGTTGTGCAGTTTGATAGATGAAGTATTTTATGCACAGCTACACAAAATAGAAGTGATTTACTTTCATTAAAAGAAGGAGATGGCAAAATAAAATTTAAGGCCAGATCCTGATATTCTTATTCATATTGAAAAGTCACAGACTTTCTGACACTTCCCACAAAAATCAATAAAATGCCTCATGATATGAACACTTTTCTTGGGCAGGAAGACTGGGGAGATGTATCCTAGCCATTGGTTGCCTTATGTGTTCGCAGTATTTGTAGGGACAGTTGGGGAGAAGGAAGATTTCTGGATGGCTCATTCATTACTAAAATAGTATATCTGCTCAGAAGCAGGGAAAAAACAGCGAGTAATATCAAGGCAGCAGGCCAAGCGGTCCCTGAGCTGCAGGGGGACTGGTGGTTCCCTGCGTAGCAGTGGCGCTCCTCAGGCAACACCCACTGCTGGCACCCGGCCCAGGCGGGCCCG
>NW_005843521.1:69113-71875 GCF_000455745.1 Alligator sinensis
ACTTTTTTTCCCCCAGGCACTGGGGCTTCCCCAGTCCATTAGGGTGCCCGGGCTGCTTGTTGTAACTATGCAGACAGCACACCTGTGATAAAAGGCGTGAGGAGGAAATCGGGAAGAGAAAGAATGGCTAGAAGCCAAGGTGGAGAGCTACCCTGGAGCAGCCATTTGAAGTACATCAAAAGTGTTCTTGATCCTGCAAAACCCGGGTCACTTTGTGCAACCTAGTTGCACCTTTTCTGCTCACCATGTGCATACACACAAAACCTGGGTGTTCTTGTAACACATAAAACTTTGAAGACATACACACTGTCCTCTCCCCACAGCGACATACACCACCCATGGTTGTTTTCTGCCATTCAGATTTGGTGCCAGGTTCTGCTGGAGTAAGGTACTGCTCAAAATGAGAAATGAAAACCAAAATGATCTCTTGGTGACCTATGGTCTAGGGAAGGGGTTTTCAACCTTTTTTGGTTGGTGTACCCCCAGCAGGCAGTCAAGAAGTGGGGAGTCCCCCAGTGGCTGATCGATGAGAGGGGTGGAGGTGTTCAGAATCATGGTAAAGTATCAGTGGCACACAACAGCGGTGAAAACAAAAGCACCGGCAGCACGTGGGGTACACGTGGTGCAGTGTGTTGGCGGCCCCACCCCCTGCTTCTCCATGCCGCTGCCGCATACCCCCTAGAGCTTTCCTAAGTACCCCCAGGGGTACGCGTACCCCCGGTTGACAAACCCTGGTCTAGGGGAAGGAAGAAGAGACCCGTAACAACGGAGAATCCACAGCAGTCTGCTGTCCAACATCACCAGAGGCCTTTGATTCATTAGGAAATGGTGTCTCAAATTTTCCTCTGACTTAAATTAAGGCAGAGCTACTGACCATCCCGCCAGGTACCATAAGTCCACCTAACTCTATTGAAATCCATCCTATTTTACATCATCTGAGGCTCTGCCCCAATGAAATTAAATTAACAAAAAACAAGTTCATATTCAGAGATACCAGATGATGACCAAAAGGGGCTGAAGGAATTCCTGGTACAGCTCAGCTGAAAGGAGATCTTCAAAGGATGCAACTGCCTCGGTCTCACCTGGAGGTTAATGTTGAAAACTTAGTTCACAAACCAGGCAGCATCAGTGCTCTCTGTAGGGGGCTCTAGACTTCCAGGTGCATTGCCTGGGCCGCAGAAGAAATCTGACAAGCAAGGAAGAGATGAGCACCAAAAAGAGAAGAAAACAACATAACTGAAGACACCTATTTTAGGGCAGTGTCTGTATATATATACCTGCTCTTGTTTCTAGCATCACGGTCACCCCGCAAACAGGGAGAAAGCAGAACAAGTCTCTTCACAGAACCGGTCTTGCTGGCAAGACAAGCAACATATAGGAGACAAAACTAGGAGAAGGAAATGAGCTAAATTTTGTTCTACCATTTAATGGGCTAGGCAAACAATTAAGGGAAGCATATAACCACTTGAATCTCCTCCCAAATCCAGGCTTTTGCACAGCATCACTGAAATGATAGCTTAACTCATGATCACTGACTGGGAGCTGTATTCTTCATAGGAATCTTGGGGTTTCACTGAATGTCTTGACCACTAATTCCTCACTCCTTCCAGTATGAGTCAAGAACTCATCTCTCAAACCATTCATCCTGCATATGCCAGTTCATAAAAATCAGACCCCAGCCTATTGATTGCTTCATGAGACTTTAGCACAGAAAAAAACTGCATGTTTTTTTTCCATTTGGGTACAAAAGGACGGCTTGCACTGAGCACTCCGTTCTAAACAGCTCTGCATTTTGTTACATGTCTGAACCTGGACCTTGTTTTGGAGGTTAGGATAACACAGGCCATTGTTCTCTTCTACTGACTAAACACGATCAGAAGATAGCCTGGTACAACTAGTAACTGTAAATCCTGCAGCTTATGCAGCAAAGGTTGACATTTTTAGGACTAAAGGCTCTAAATTTACTCTTAGATTAGACCTTCATGCACGTGGCTATGGGGCAGGGCTGAACTACTACCCAGCACATCCATGGGTGGTAGAGAGTGGAACGACCTTCAGGGAAGCAGACGAATAAGCAGTCATAGACCAAGCAGTGACAGTGCCTCCACGATGTGGAGAGGACAGCAGATGGCAATGCTTTCCCTTCTGAAAAGCCACATATATCCTTTGACAGTGCCATGACATGGCGAGTATAGGTTGCTACTATAATAAGCCTACCCAGGCTCCAGCCATGGGTCTACAAGTCCGCAGTGGCAGGGCAGGTTGAAGAAAATGTTAAAATCTCAATGGCTATGAAGGCGGATGAAGGCTGCCGCAGATCCACAGTTATCTTGGTCTCAGGCTCTGCTACATACCCGTGATGCCCAAGGGATGACCCATCCTTTTTACCGTTTGAGACAGAGAAAACAGCGAGTGCTTAAATCCTTTTAAGTCTGTTCTAAGTCTTTTGAAAGGGAAAAAAATCCAAGTGTCCAAGTTAGTCAAGTGCATCAAAAACTCCCACGTGCATCTAGATCCTCAGCACAAGATTTAGCACCATTTGGGAAATCACCATGTTTTGCCTAAGAAAGCATAAGATAGATTTTTTTTTATTATTATGTTAGACTAAGAGCTCCATCACACTTCCATCTTTCCTGTGACCTTCCTCTTCAATTTTCCAAAGCACCTATGTATTTGCTTACTTCTAAACTCATGTAACAGTGTTACTAAATATTTACATTACAGTCTAGCCCAAAGGCCTAAATGAGAAGCAAAACCCTGTG
>NW_005843521.1:72042-81124 GCF_000455745.1 Alligator sinensis
GATCCAGTATAATCTCCAGGCCTATACATTCGGTGCTCTCTCCCCTACACAAAGGAGCTCCTCCTTCTGTACAACTTGTCAGCTTCTCAGCTTTGCAGTTGCAGCTATAAAATCTATGGACCAATTAGTGAAGTCTATTGTTCAATTGAAAATGCATCAAAAATTAATTTACCAGAGTAATCCTGTTAGGCAATGAAAATCGGACACTGAGCAAACATCAGGTCAATTGGAATAATCAGTGCCTTGCTATAATAAAATATGGATGTCATGCCACATGTACCGTAACTGATGTTTCGTATGATAATGCAGCCTGACCAGCAAACACTCAAGTATAAGTGAGATGCAATTGGATTGGGAAAATGTGCAGCTTAAAAAATTAAGCATAAAAAGCATCAAGACATTAAAATTAAGCAGCGTGGGCAGCAAAGTAAGTAAGGATTCAACTAGTAAAATCTGCATGAATGCAAGCAGAAAATGTACTATAGGAAATAAGTATGTACCCCACAATCAGCATGACTTGGATCTTTAATGGCATCATGTTGTATAGAGTAAGAACTGCGTTGTCAACCTGAATAAATACATTTAATTGATTTATGGTTGTTGTCCTGGCAAACTCAAAGCAGTTGAATTTACATTTCCCAACTTGCTTTTAATGATGTCTGAGCCTTAGTAAAGCAGAAATGGGCAAATAAAGTGGTAGCTCCAGTCTGTCTCTATATTTAGGTTTACTTTAGGAGATGGAGCACAGGTTTCAAAGCCAAAGCAAAGTTAGCCTCGAAAATCCAATGCTCCTGAGTGATCAAGCCGGCCACACACAGTATCCATGGAAAAGACCCAAGTGCAGCTAATTTAGCTGAAGTCCAGGAGGGTGCCCAGCAGTGTGAATATTTGCATATGGAAACCTGCAGTTTATGCAGGAAGGGAAAAACAAGGAAGTTTGCTGAGCGGGAGAAGGCGAGACATTTTCTAATCCACCGAGAGAGCTCTGCCTGCTAACAAATTTCACACATCAGTCTGAGGCTCTTGAGATATAGCTTTCAACAGCAATATAAATGAATTCAAACATGCATTATACGTCTGATTAATTTTCGGCTAGTGACATTTTAAAAATAAAATACTTGTCAAGTAATCTCTCTATTGCATGGCATCCAGATGTTTGTACTTTCCATATGTGGGAGGCTTGCTGATATTAGTAAATCTGAAGCCTCAAACTGCCTATGCCTGGTAATACTCCAAAGAGGGTTTTTTATTTTTATTTTAATTTTTTTTAGGAGTCGCTGTTGCTTTGGCAGTAATGGCAATGAAAATGAACACCGTACTTCACTTGGTCTTCAGTAGCTATTTTTGTTACATTAATGCCAAGAGTACTCAGTGTACTAATTGTTGTACATATCCATCCATGCTATGCTATGCTACGCTATACTATGCAGCCCTTTGGTACCAGAGTACTTCAGTACCTGCCAACTTTTAATAAATTTATCCTCACATCAGACAGTTGAGAGAGAGAAGTGACACTGTCCTTGCTCTAAAGCAGGGGCGGCCAATTATTTTGGGCAGAGGGTCACTTACTGAGTTTTAGCAAGCCATCGAGGGCCATATGATTGGCAGCCTAAGGCAGCTAAATATTAATTTTCTAAATTCTTTAGGGGCCCTGCGGGCCAGCGAAAATGGCCTGGTGGGCCACATTTTGTTCACCCCTGCTCTAAAGACTAGGATCAGAGGCAGAGAAAGTCAAGGCATCTTTACATTGCCTCTGTACAACATGCAGGAGGTACCACAAAAGATCACGACACATCCACTCACTCCTGCTTACACATATCCAAGCACCCAAATTAGGCAGTAGATTCAGTTTAGCAACCTAATCAGCAAGCACTTAACACCCCTTTCGGGCATGCCACTTGATACACACTCAGGACCATGATACACTGTCTCCTGCACTTCGAATTGGCCATGTTCACCAATTTCCAGGCTTTGGCAAAGCGGAGTAGAACCAAGAGTGCAGTATTTAGGAGTAAGCAGAGCCTTCTTGGGAGCACCTGTACGATAATGGAAGTGGCATGTGCATGTCCTAAGGGACCTGTCCAGGCTCACAGCTTATCTAGAACTTGAACCCACACCTGCTAAATCATGTCCTCACTCCTGGACCACCCTTCCTTCAATGAGTCCCTGTCTTGAAGGATGTGTAACATAAGTGGACCCAAGACACACAGAGCAAGAGAATGATCACTTCTATTTTAAGCATGGGAGACTACAGACACACACACAGACTGAAACCACTAGATCAATCTCTCAAAACATTGGCAGAACTGGGAAACAAAGCCATATTTTTCCAAGTTAAGTTTTTAAATGTCCCTGTCCTCTCCAAACAGAATGGATTAGGGATTGTGAATGTACATGGAGAGAGGTCAGCATCAGTTCGGTAGCTGGTATCTATGGAGTGTAGTGTCTATATCCTGTAGCTCTTAAGGAATGGATTCACATATCAAATAGTTTTTCTCCATTTCACTACAATGCTGAATTGGGTGTGTATAGTCCTCTCATTCTGAGGATGGTTCAAGTTCAAAAGGTCTAACAATGATCTAACATTTGCTATTTCTTCTTTGCCAGTTTGCACAGCTTGATGCATTTCAGTTACAATGCAATAGAAATATAGGTGCTCAATTGCCATGGTAATGGCCTGATATGGGAAGCTATATAAAACTCTTCCTGTTTATGAACAATTCATTAAAATAGAGTTTAAGTCAGCACAAAATTTGGCTTTATTTGACTGTAAGCTTGTCCAGACAATGATGTGCCATAACGTGGGCCCTGGCAAACATTCATTTAAAGATGCAGTTGGACCATCCCCAATCCCAACAATTGTTTCTCCTGCCATGTCACATGTGGGTCAGATCCCAATCACAAACCTGATACTTGCCATTACTGGGGGAGCCTGGGATCATAATCTCAGGCTTCCCCTACACCAGCAAGATCAAAGTAGTTGCTCACACATCCAGGCTTGGGGCCAACAACCAGTGACTGCAATGGGGTCTTGAACCAGTCCTAGCATGGGCTAGGCTGGACCCACAATCAGCTGATTGTTGACCTTGGCCCATACCTGCTATACATTCCATTTAAGGCACCATACAAACCAGCTATAAAACTGTTCTACATTATACGTAAAACATTGTTATGGCTGGTTTGCCATGTTATGGCAATTGAGTGCACACGTACCACCCTTGCCACTTATGCCACGGTTAATATGTTAATTACAGTATAAATATAACATGTTGAGGGGGGCCTATAGCATAGTTCACTCTTCATGCAGTGCCATAGTAACCTGACTGCCGTCTACAGAGCAGAAGCAACATCTTATTGGGAAACTAGGAAGCTTCCAGCTGTCCACCTTTGCCAATTTTTTTCACAGAAACTAAATTACCTGCTTTGGATAATTTCTAACTTGCAATGAATTTTGCTCCACCCCCAAATTTCACAATGGGACTCGACAGCAGAGATGGAACCTTAGACTAGGCTGTTGGACCTAATCACCTGCCCATGTAGACCCTGGAGAAGTGACTGCATTTATCCTGTGGGCCCAATCTAACGCACTCTGATTTTTACTATTCAGAGTGCTATTCATTTCTTTGGTTCAAGTCTTGGGTGTTCATCCCATAAAGCTTGGGTTTCCCCATGCAGCCAGCTGGCAAACAGCCACCATGTGTCTCTCTGGTTATTTTAGTGCAGATTTTTAATGGAAAGGGGAAAAAAGGCAAGATTTCCATTATACATTTGCCTATGCCAAATATGTTCTTGGTGCAATCAAGAAGTAGGATCCTCATTTAAAGGTCAGCTTTTGCTCATTTCCCTAAGACCATTAAAGCAGAAGCATCCACGAGACGTCCTGCCTAGCCTATTAGAAAGGTCACCTGTTGTAAGAAAACATACCTTTCAGTTCTAAATGCAATTACACTTCCAGAAAATCACATTGCTTGCATACTTTTTGAAATACATAATGAGATTTTCATACATCAGCAGGGCTGCAGAATTGATAAAAATCTTTGTATAATACCGTGACCTGGGAAGAAAGCCTGTTTCCTTCAACTATCATGTGAAAACAACTAGGTCATGCAGAAGTTAGTTGCTAAAACTTCCAGCCTGAGCCTCTGCAGCATATTAAAAGCATTATCGAAATCCAGTTTCAAACCCTGTTATGCTCGGAGCCGTATAAAGATAACAAAAATGACAGTCCCTGCCCCAGAGCGCTTGCAGCTCAGAAGTCAGGCAAGTTACAAGTGGTTAAAAGGACAAATGGGAGTAGCCAGGCAGAGTGACAGGACAACATAAGAACATGAAGAGTTTGGCAGTGATAGGAAGTCAAATCTCACTTTGTTAAGATTAAGCCCTTCATACATGGGCAACCCATCTTCGCCCTGACACTTGTTTTAAACTGCTTTGATAGTGTAAAGTAAGTGGCCTTTGTCAGGGCCGAGGGGCTGTGGCCAGCAGCCCGGGCACGTGGGCCGGGGAAAGTCGGCACGGAGAACTAGAATTAGGCACTGACACATGGAGGTTGATTAAAGATTATTTTACTTACACCGTAGATGGTCGCGGTGCAGGTAGGAAAACTTGCTTGAGTTGCAGTTATAGACAAACACAAGTGGAGTTTGCTAGGCTCCACCGAAGACACACGAGCGGAGTTTGCTAGGCTCCGCAAAACAAACACGATGAGAGCTCTCTGAACCGATAGGAGAATCCGAGCTGTGACTCTCAACGAGCACACAGGGCAGGGGTACGTCAAGGATCATCCGGTGACGGAGAGAGACTCTTGATGGGTGATCAAACCACCGGTCGGCTCCGAGACACGCGCAGAGTTTTCTAGGCTCTACCACGTGGCCCAGAGTTTTCCACGAGATGGATGCAGAGTCCCCCTAAATGAGGTCCTCCCCGGAGATCTCCGACTTGGGCGGAAACTGCTCAAGCCTCTTATACGGCTAGCAAGCCAATCGCTAGCCGCCACGTGGGAATAATTTAGAAACAGCCAATAGTGGGACACAAATTTGCATGCGAGTGGCAGGAACTCCTTTGCCCCGGGGTTTTTTCTCTGCAGCTGAGAATTGCACCGTGCAAAGAGAGCTCCATGTGGCGGGAAATAATTCTGCAGTGCTGAAGCGCACACACAATCATGGGTCATGACAGCCTTCAACTGGATGCAAATGTAATTGCAAGAGCCCATTAAAAATGGCTTTAAGTGTAAAGGAGAATCTGGCTAATTGATCAGCAATATACTCCACTGATTTCTCTGGACCTACTTGTGACTTAGGCCTTGACACCCCTGCAATAGGGAAACTCAGTGCACGTAAATGCAGGAGGCTTTTTATTTCTCATTTCCCCGATTTTCCTTTTTGAGTGATGAATGGGATTACATCCTACATTTTATGGCATTTCAGCATAGCAAGTATGCCGTTATATTATGCAGTTGTTCATAGATAGCCATCCCTCCACGGTGATTCAGTTTAGACAATCACATCAAATGAACAGTTCCTGGAAAG
The DNA here is from genome assembly GCF_000455745.1 of Alligator sinensis. NCBI lineage: Eukaryota > Metazoa > Chordata > Crocodylia > Alligatoridae > Alligator > Alligator sinensis. The sequence goes on from NW_005843521.1 coordinate 77,571, forward strand.
GGGCCTTTGTGCAGTAGGTATTTCTGGTTTTTACGCTACCAAGAAGAAAAGCGGTTTACATTAGAAGTTCACTGAATAAAAGTAAATCTTTTGCAAAAATTGCATTTGCCATCAAACAGAGACAGCAGCTAATAAAACATTGCAAAATGGAACAAACGTTACAGATTTTGGCCTCTTTTAGATCCTTCATTACAATTTGAGGGAACATATTGATTATGTTATTTCAGTGCTTAAGGAAAAAATTGGGTCTTGCTTTGATTTTAATGGTGCTTTTCATTTTACAAGTCAGGAAAAAGATGCTGAGCAGACTATTATTTCCTTGATAGGGCTGTTAGAGACTCTTACTTGGCCATCATACCAATCTTCCTTGCATTAGCTTGACATACAGGATAATTTGGGGTGTTTCGTCCATCCTCTGATTTGCATATTCATCTTTATGCTTAGTGGAGACGGCTTGACCTTTTCCCTGCACAGCATACAGTACTATACAGTACTAAGCTGATTAAATGGATTCTAGCATTTTAGCTAGTTTCCAGTAATCGTTCTGCATCTCACATATTCCTTTCACTTGCTGGACATTGCTCACCGAGAACCAACCCTACATCCTTACAGTGCTGGCTGGAAGTGCTGCGCTGCTGAGAAAGAGAACACAGCGACACAGATTTAACCTTAACACCAAGTCAATACAAATTAAAATGGGGTGATTTGGGTATTGTGATCACTAACAGAATAAATTTGGATCTCACGCGTGCCTCCCTTTCTGAATCAAGGGAAGGCTCATCAATCAAAGCCCATATGCATCTCCCTGTATAAAATAATAATCTCTTCTAGATCTGTGCAAGCTTCACTTCAATTTGACACATTGCACCAGCTTTCCAAACATGCCTCACTTGTTATTTATGTTTTGCCTGAAATTTTTGATGGCCGATGCAAGTAACAGAACTGAGATCTCCGACAGCCTGGTTAGCCTGAGCTGAAACAGATACTGCATTTCCAAGTCTATGTCAAAACCTCAATATTTGTTCCCTCTTGGCTGCACCCATAATTGTCTGCCTACAACTAGCAGTGACAGCAGGATTGCTATCACAGAAACAGAGGTACCTCTGCATTAGGAACGTCAATTTTGTATCTCCCCTTGTATTTTGGTATTTTTCTCCATTTGTGTGCCATGGCATTACTTTTGTAGCTTATATTTTATAGTCCTCGCCTTTCAACTAAATGTGTTTAGTTAGAGAAGTAAGTTAGAGATTGTAACAATGTTAACAAGTGCAGGAACCTAACTGCCGCTTCCCTGTAACACAGTAGCAGGTGGCCATTAACACCTAGGGAAACCGCAGATCAACCAACAGAAGAAGTCAATAGGAGACAATGTAGCAACCGGGAATTCTCCAAATGTCACTGTTCAAGGGCTAGAAGCCCTGATCTGAGTTAATCAACGCTGGGGACCAACTTTTGGGCTGCAGATCTCCAGATCGACCGCTCCCAGAGCCCTATTCAAAATTAATCAACAGACTGCCAAACCTGCACGTACATGCAGACGACCCCTTGGCTGACAGATGCCATCCAGTAGCCATCCCATGAGGGTCAACGACCCCTGAATTGGGCAAACCTGAAAACTGGGGAATCACCAAAGTCTGCCAAGGACAGATAAAAAGCAGTGAAAAGTGACCCTCAGCAGTGCCCTCTTGATCTCCAACTTGACCAATACCTGACCTGTCCAGCCAGAAGGACCAGCCAGCGACCCCCTTCTGGAGGATAACACCACACTGAAAGAAGCCTCAACTGGCCATCGACGACAGACTCCAGCGCTTGTAGGATAGGTATACCTGACTCCGTAGCTTGCTATTGTGTGTGTGTATGTGTGTGCATATGTGTGGTGGGGGAACCAGCCCCAAGGTTTAGGATTTAATTTCATTACAGTGCTTCAATCCGCCTAATAAATCAGAATTTTAAGGACCCTGAATTGGACATTTGTAGCCAACACTGCATTTCCAAGTGTGGTGACGGACATCTCGAGTCCGATACCACCTGTCATCTAGGTAGCCCCTCCCCTCATCCCTTCTGCCACGACTTTGCTGTTATGTTTGATTTGTGAGAGGGTTTCAGTGGAGTTCTTTAGTTGAGGGGTTCCCTGGTGCGGGTGTACTCACAGTTGATGCTTCTGCTGTTCCACGGGGCTCCGCCACCCTTACACCCCGTCCACTCACCAACCAATCACATGCTGGTGGGATGGTGGCCTGCGGTGCACTGCAGGCCTGCCTTGGGTTTCCTCCAACTGTGGGTACCCAGGCCTAGCGATATCACTGGGCCAGCCTTTCTTCTACTCTCGCTGGCTCCTCAGCTAACTCTGGCAGTCCTTCTTCCTCCCCTTTTCCACTAGAAATAATATTCTGCCTGGGTGGGGAGACTTCCCGTACTGCTGTCCAGGACCCAGCAATCCCTAGGGAGGCATCCACCTATCCCTGCCCATATTTCCCTTAGGGTACCTGCTCCACTGTGCAGGGAGCCTCATTGCTTCCCCTGATTCCCTCCTCTTGAGGGGGATCCTGGAGCTTCTCCGCTCCCTACCTGGGGCAGGACAGGGAGCTTCCTGCCCCCTGCCTCTCATACAGGCTTCAAGCCTCCTCCTGCCTCTGTCAGGGGTTCCAAACCTTGCCTCAGCTGCAACGTGGGTCCGTCGCAGCCTTGCTGGTGCCTTTCCAATGGGGGAGCTGCAGCACACCAGCCGTGCTGCCCACCTTCTCCTTCACTCTCTCACTCCCCCTTACCCGCGGGTGCTGCTGGGGCTTTTGAACTCTCCCGCGGCAGTCGCCGCGATTGGCTCAGCTGTTTCCCTCACCAGGAACAGCTGCTTAAATAACCGGCGTAATGCCGGCTCGCGCGGCTGTAATTGCGGCTGTAGCTGCTGCCGCGGTCTAGGCTCCGAAACCGCCGTCTCTCCCGGAGGTGAGTACCCCCGCCCGGGGCTCTGTCTCGGGGTTGTATCCGCCCCACAACCCTTCCTGCCCTTAGCCTGTGCCCGTGATGGTGGCACGCCGCCGTCACACCAAGTCTTTGTCAAAACCTCAATATTTGTTTCCTCTTGCGGCTGCACCCATAATTGTCTACCTACAAGTAGCAGTGACAGCAATATTGCTATTGCAGAAAAAGAGGCACCTCCGCTAAGGATTTACTCAGTGCGTTAGGAACATCACATAGTTTTCCCATCAGATGAAAATTTCAAACTGCATTCATTTGGGGCACAACGCTGTAACCACTGGGCTTTTGGAATAAATATCTAGACCTGATTTCTGGGGTGAAATAACATCAGATTTGACTCTAATTTCTTAACTGATTGAAAACACAATTTTAGACTACTCATTATTCACCTAATAATATTTTCCCCAACTCTTGTTGTAAGCATGTGTTTGTAGAGAATTATAAGCACTAGAAAGAAAGGGAGAAAGTTATAAGCTACAGCTATAATCATTTTTTTGCCTCCAGAATTTGATTATTCTACAAGTGGTTAATTCTTAGAACCTTTATTCATGTATTACTCCACCAATGCAACTTTA
>NW_005843521.1:81719-82942 GCF_000455745.1 Alligator sinensis
GCAGGCTGTTTAGGGCAAATGCAGGCTCTTACTACATGTATGTACAGTAACTAACATAATGGGACTTTTTCAGGAACTAATTGTAGTAAAAATAAATAAAAGAAAGTTTGGTTTTTTTCCAGAAGGCAAAGTAGTATTTTTACATAGAATGTGGCTCCATTCCTGTCATATTTTTTGCAGTATATCTGTAGTTACATCCCAAGGTTTTTTTGTGCTTTACAAGATAAAAAAAAAACAAAAAAACCCAACAAAATTATTCAGTCCCCCTGCCCCAAACTGCTTATTCTTCAAGGCCCAAGGGTGGAAAAAGATCATTGCACTTAATTTCAAGTATGCACACACTGGTACTGCATTCAGCGGCATATTTACTCCTAACCTGTCCAAAATAATGAGACTACAAACATGATTGAAGTAGTAAATCGGAGAACCTGTCTCAATTCTCTCACAACGTAAGCTGCGACTAGACCCAGCCAAAAACAGTAACTGAAAACATGCACGTGAAATCATTTTCACAAGTGTGCATTTTAGAAAAAAATATTTTTTTTTCCTTTAGTGCAAAACCTCCAGCAAATCAGTAGTTGCTCAAACCTATAACCCCTTGACCACCACTGATTTATGTTGACAATTTTTGCGTAATATTGTGGAAACATTTTTTTTTAAGTTTTAATTAAAAATTGCATACTTGGGAAATTGTACCTGCTCTTCTGACATGGTAGCCTCAGGGTATTCATATTTTTCCACTCCCAGAAGAACACACTGGTTTTCACTGAAGAGCTGCCTGCAATACTAAGAGCACTGAAAGCATGACAATCAGTAATTATCTGGACTTTGCAAAAATATCTAAGGAAAAAATAAATAAAACATTGGGCACATTTGGGGCTCCAGTATCTTCCCATCCTAGATCTGGTCTTGAAATGGGATTTCCTATGTTAACACGTCCAGTTCCAAATCCACGTAACTGGACTGACACTTAGGCACTTGAAATGAATTTTGCAAGCTCTCAAACTTGGAAAGGAATTTAAAAGCTCATTAAAATGTGGGGAGGAAGCTTACAGGCTTGGATCCGAGAGGTGTATATCTTTCCATTGGAATTCCATAGAATTTGAGCAACTAAATCCTTTGGGGTCCTTGTGCACAGGAGAGGGAAGGAAAGGGTGCAGAGCAGGCATTACAAGGATATTCTTCCAAAGTTAAATGCAGTTATATCATGCTTATACAGCAGT
>NW_005843521.1:83172-84469 GCF_000455745.1 Alligator sinensis
GGTATTTTTCTTTCTAATCCCTTTTGAAAGATAAACCCCAGTGCTATGAAAGTAATGCAAAAATCACATTTGGGAATCAACAAGCTCATCTGCATTCAAAGAGAGAAGACCTCTTTTCATTGAGAAAAATAAATATATGTCAGAACAAGCCTAAAACGGGCATTTAAATGAAGATCACTGCAGTACCGGATCTCATTAGGTTGATAAAATTACTGTAGCCACCATGTGCAAATACCAGGGTCTGGTGACCTCCATGCACCTCCAGGTGCACCGGAGCTCTCAGCTACACGCCGAGGGTAGCAGACCCGAGGCGCCATGTGCAGCTCCCAGGGTCTGGTGTCCCCATGCACTGCTATGTGCACCAAGTATCCTGGGAGCCAAGCTGCCTCCTGCAGCAACCAGGATTGGCCCCATGCACCGGGCTGTGCATCATGTGAGGAGCCCCAGCAGGCTCTCCCTGCTCCCAGGGTCGAGGCTCTGGTGGTGACTCCTCCAGTGATGTCTTCAGGAGCCCAGGGCTATCACCCGCTGGGGCAGCTCTCCCCAGCTTTTCTTGGCTCCGCTGTTCTTGAGTCCCTTGCTGCATCTGCCCTGCATGCTGAACATGCTCTCCTTTTGTACACTTCAGGGGCTCTGCCCCTCAAGTCCAGCAGACCTGCCTCGCTGCAGTCTGCAATTAGGTCGGAGAGCTCCTCTCCCCCTTCCTTTGGGAAAGGGGCAGTGCCCGCTTTTCTCAGCTTGTTACTGATTGGTGGACTGGCTCAACCAATCGGAAGTAAGGATTCTTGAGCCCCAGGACACACTGGAGCTCAGTCGGGTAAGTCTGTCACACCAGTATGAGAACTAAGGGGAGCCATATTATTCTTTATTTGTTTACAGCATCATGTTTATATCTACCAATGAAACCCTGGTAGAGAGACGGGATGCTGGACTCAATTTTGAGTCCAATCCAATCAGGAATCTCCTAGGTCCCTATGATCATTTCAGACAGGTAGTGAAACTCAGAATCCAATTGCAATCATGCTTTTAACAGGAAATGCTTTCTGGTTATAGTGATATATTAGTCTGCCAACCATGGAGAACAAAGTCGCGAAACATTTCTCGTTTGATATTCACAGAGCAGCTGCAGTGAGGTGTTCTGCATCTGTGCAGCTCTTCCTCAGGTTGGGTACCAGAAACAGAATGAGGCAAGCAGGCACAAGAGGCTGGCCTCCTCCAGCTCCCCTTGAACCATTTATGGCCATGGTTTCAGAAGAGCTCAGCAACTATTGGCAGGTCTTTGGAGAAACTAACTGCT
>NW_005843521.1:98515-102194 GCF_000455745.1 Alligator sinensis
CTGTAGGACTATTAGGCCTGTGTTTCCCCAAGGACACAGAACCTAGAAGGTCCCCTCTCGGGGTGGTGGTAGCACGTTACCCCCAGACTCTGCGGTGGGGCTTGAAAGGGAGTCTGCCAGGGCTTAGGCGCCTCTGGGGAGTCACGTGGAGTCCGGTAGGTGGACGGGCGTAGTGAGGTGGGAGGCTCAACGCAGGAGCTCCCCCTACTGGCCCGCCACAAAAACTACCAACCAAAGCAAAGCAAGTATTTGAAGCCCTGCTGTCCTAGGTGAGTCTGTCGCATAGGTATTTTTCCAGTCTGTACCATCAAATGGTATTGTGAATATGACTGTACAATCTTCCACTAAAAGCAACTAAAATAAACTATGTTTTGGATTTATTTAGTGCATGGAATACTTTTTAAAAACTTCAGTATAATTTTTTCTAGTATGCAGCAGATGTTATGTTCCTGAGTAAGGTTTAACAGTTAATTTGATCCTCAGCCCTCATGCTCAAAAATACCTGTCCCAACACCATTTTGTTAGATAATTCATTTTGGTTTCACAGTTATGTTCCAAGTCAGAGCTGTTCAAATGGCAGCCCAGGGGCTGCATCTGTCCCATGAGGGGTTAATCTGTAGGCCCTGGGCTCTCATGAGGCTGCTGTTCCTTCTGTAGCTCTAGATGCTGCTGCAGCCAGGGTCTTTGGGCTTCCCTTCCCTTCTCTGGCTTCTGCTTCCTGCTCTCACTCTCACAGGTGCTGTCATGGGGCACAGCACACAGCTGGGGAAAACCTGGCATGGCGCAGCAGGGTGGCCCATGACCAGTGAGCTGAGGGTGGGGCCGCCCATTCTGCCCAGCGTAACAGTTGAGGTGGGGGGGGGTTGCCTATGCATGCAGTGGAGAGTGTGTGGGTGGCGGGGCACCTGCTCAGCAGCAGCTCCAGTGGGCCCACGGCTCACACCATTGAAGGCTCTGCTAATGCAGCCCACATGGGGTGCAGTCCCCGGTCACTTAGAAGTTGGACAGTCCTGTTTCAAATTACCTTTAAACCTGCGCAGAATGTCAGCATCTTTCACTGCTCCATTCCTTCTAAAATGTATAATCACTAGAGTAAGACGGACACTTATCTTTCAATCTACTGCCATTTTTCTTTTCCAAAAAGACTAAAAACTATCCACATTTTAAAAAAATAACCCAACTTTTTGTTCAGTATAAATTATTTAGTTTCAGACCACCGTGTTCAATTCTATAGTTTCTACATGCTTTTATCCAGACTGGGGCAAAGGCTGCAACACTCCTCTGATGACATGATCTCCGGGTTGGATCTCTACATTTATTAAATGACACAGCTCTACCCCATTCCACCCCATCCACTAACCTTGGCAAAGCAGAAAAGCCATCTAAAGTCTTACTAATGACAGAGGGCATGATTAAAATGGAAACAAAAGGAAAAGAAACTGCTTGTAAAGAAATGACAGACACTGCTACTAAGGATGGTGACATATGTTACAACTGAACAGCTCTGAAATGTTACTGACTGAGAAACAGCCCACAACTGTTGCTGTTCGGTGGTTTTTGCAGAGGCAACACCCTAGTGTTTAAGGCAGATCAGTCACCTTTTAGGTAGCTGAAGTACTGTGGCTATGACACAAAGCCTGGGAGTCCAGCTGTCCAGCTTGCCTTGCAATGGGTGATGTAGGGTGAGGTGTGGGGGGAAGAAGTGCTTGCATCCACACTCTAGGGGTGTTCCAGAGTGTGGGTGACCTGGGGCTGGGGCACTTCCACTTTTGTGCTTTCCTTTCTCTCCTAAACATGAGTTCAATAAAGTTGCTTGCTCTGGATCAAATGTCAGTATGTGCACCGAATTTGTGGGGACTCAGGAGGGCAAAAGGAAAGGAATGCTCAAACCTATGTTTTTGGATTCCCAGGTGTTAGGGGTCATGACGAGGAGCTGCAATTAAATAGAGAGTGAGGACACAGTTGGATGTCAAAGAGTTTTTACTGAACAAGTGGTAGGGGGCCTTTGGCTCGGGCCCATGGATAAAAAGTGCCAGGAAAAAAAAGGAGGTGGGGAATGGGGCAGTAGAGTTCTGGCCATATACCAGAGCAGCCAGCTGCAACAGCAGAGAGGGTGAGGACCGTTGCAGTGTAGGACCACAGCTATGTCACAAAACCCATGGTGTCCACATGTAATGTGCACAAACTCCATTTACAGGGCACCGATTCAAAAGAGTACCTGATTTTCCAGGTACACTATTAAACCATTCCAGACAACTTTAAACCAGTTTAATGGGCTTGGTATGTCTCTCCGTTTTAAACTGTCCTTAAACTGGTCTAAGTGTTGTGTGTGTCCATACCATAAGTAACTTTAAAGAACAAATGCCTTCCCTAAAGTGGCTTTTGATGGCCACCAGTGCAGGTACTCACTGTATAACAGCTCCATTTTCTTTGGAACATGGTAATGGCATCATAAGACTCTCAGACTCAAGTGCACTTGTATGTTGCATACAATATGAAAAAATCAGTAAGGAAATTGCACGTGCATGTTATTTAAATCAACTAACATCCACACAAAAAAAGAGGAGGAAAAATAAAAGCCTGCTGTGTGTTGTTTGAAAGATTGGATATACAATAGCCATTCCATTCTTTTTTCAACTTGTGGGACTAAAGCTTTACAAGAAATCATTTTATTGTGTTGGATAAAAAAATACATAAAATCGGAGGAAAAATAGGAGAAATGTGGCATGTTTTAAACCTTCATGGTAGACATTTTCATACACCAAGAAAAACAGCAAGACTGTTTTTAAAACTGGCTAAATACTAATTAGGTTTTGGGGCCTTAAACCAACCTCCTCCTAGCAGTGTTCCAAACGAATGTAATACTAATGTTTCTATTAGAATTCTGACCGAATAAAAAAATACCTATAAACAACTACCTGTGTAGTACTGGTAGCTCCATATCAGAGAAGATTAATGTGCTTCAATTATTTCATATAAAAGGCAGAATTTGTTTTTCTTTAAACTGGAATTAGCCTTCATTTAACTATTATAATTATGTTACAAACAAATTTGTGGTATCATGCTAAAAGCCCCTGCTCTGCAGAGTTGTTAATGCCATATGAAACGACTTCTGAAAGGAGAGAAAGATCGAGAGATTTATGACTTACGCAGTGCACTCAAAACAGTAGTTGATTTAACCCACTTGCATAACATCTGTTACGGAGCTGATGAAAGAAATTCTATTAAGACTGCATTCTAAAGGAAGTCAGACTTTTTTTAACACAAGAGCACGCTGTACCTTTCCCTTCCTCTGATATCATAGTTTCATAGTTTGTAGGGTCAAAAGGGACCTGAGCAGATCATCAAGTCCAACCGCCTGCTATGGCAGGAAAGAGTACTGGGGTCAAACGACCCCAGCAAGGTGTTCATTAGACTGTCAATACAGTCTAAACAACAGGATTATAATTCAAAGATTCATATAAGTAGGGTCGGAAGAGACCTTGTTGGAAGAGACCTTGTAGACCCCCTCATCAAGTCCGACCCACTTCCCTGAGCAGGAGAGAAAACTGGGCTCAAATGACCCCAGCCAGGTAGACATCAAGCCTCCTCTTAAAGACTCCCAGGGTAGGAGTCATCATCACTTCCCTTAGAAGTTGGTTTCAGATCCTAGCTGCCCTGACTGTGAAGTAGTGCCTTC
>NW_005843521.1:102550-102974 GCF_000455745.1 Alligator sinensis
GCTTGAGATGCATCTATGGATGCACGACAAGGTACGGTTAGCCCTACTGACCGTGACCTCACATTGTTGGCCCATGTTCATCTTGGAGTCCATAATGACTCCAAGATCTCTTTCTGCCACCATGCTCTCAAGAAGGGAGTTTCCCATCTTATAATTCTCCAATTTAAGACAAAATGTGAGCAAGGTTCTGTGAAATTCCTTTGCAGTACTGATAATGTCATGTTAATATATTATCATGGTAGGATTGGTGTGCTGTTGTACACGTGAAGGTCTGGGAAACATATGAGGCTAAGATTTTTTGTGATATTGTTATTGACCCAACTAACTAACTATATTATCATAAGGGGGGTTTTTTTCACACCTAATGCTTTGAATACAAAAAAAATATTGAAATTATGTAATTATTTTCTTCACTGTATAAACA
>NW_005843521.1:103466-105559 GCF_000455745.1 Alligator sinensis
GTGTAGTAACAGTCAACTGAGAAATTAAATCTATCCTTCTAGCCCAGTAATAGTTTTAGTTTAAGAAAAATATTCAGGGTTTACTTTTCAAACATGGAGGAAGAAAATCTGGGCTATTTAATTTAAAACTAAAACCCAAACCAAAGAATACTATCCCCATACTGATGACTCACTGATATGTTACATCCTGGTCCACCCACTCTGCGTTTGTCTTTGACTTTTAAAGACTGCTGTTCTGTAGGGCCAAGGAGAATACCAGTATATTTGGGTCAATAGAGCAGCAAGATTAAGAAACAGGCCTCATCTACACAAGAAACTGACTGCATAGTTGTTACCATGCAGTCATTTAGCACTAGTATAAACAAATACTAAGTGACTTGCAAATGATATGGTACTAAAATGGATCAAAGTTTAATCAAATATTTAGAGACATACCAGTACAGGACTCTGAAGCATCCGGCACAGCCAGTCTAACGTTTTCAGACATAGAATCTTCTTGGTGAAATTCATCCAAGCTGTAAAAATAAAATTATAGTAAAACCTGAGGTTTGCAGGATTCAGCTAAAATTAGTAAGTTATTTTTGTTACTATGTTATAAATTACTCAAATTCCAATAATTACCAGAGTTCAGACCTTGAAAAGGTCTTTATGATAAACTAGATCAACTCACAGAAAGAAGAGTTACTGATCACCTTCCCATCATAAACTATTAAATCAAATTTGAGAAAAGGAACACTATTTTGCTAAGAACAACTTTGTCAAAGCACACAAGACAGGAAGCATCTGTGAAAATTTGCCCTCTACCGGTCACTTGTGGAAGTGGCATGTGTGACATGGTCAACAGAGATGACTCGAGCAGGGTGCGGGGCCCAGGGCAAATCAGCCTGTGCAGGGTCCCACCCCTGGACGCAAGAAATCCAGCAGCAGATTCGGTGGCAGGGTGCCGAGCACCCGGACGTAAAGCCGGCGGCACCACGGAGTCACTGCAGCCAGCTCCACGGGGCCCCCCAAAGCATGGGGCCCAAGGTGGCTGCCCTGATTCGCCCCCTGCTAGGGATGGCCCTGATAGTCAAGCATTGTGCAAAGCCAAACATCATAGACTTTAAACAGGTTTCTATACTAGTTCTAAAAAGGCTACAGAGTGTGCTGTTGTACTGTGATATTATCACACTTCAGCAACTGAAGACACAAAGCAGTAATGAACTCATGGTGCTAGACCATCATCCAAAACCTAAAGTGGCAAAGAAAAGGTTTCAAATGATTTTACATGTTATCCTGCTGTGACAGTTGAGTGAAATACACTGGATTTCATTATATTTTAATTTTCAGTGAAATGAACTAGTTCTCCAGCAACCAACATTTGACTCCCTTTGGTCAGTTAATCCCCCTTACCCCTGCAAAATTCCAAGGGAACTAAAATGATACATACAGGGCGTGTCTACACAAAATGCTAATGTTGCAGCACAATAATTCTACTGCACATTAGCACAGCTGGCAAAAACCCTGCTAATGCACTAATGTGCAGTAGAATTACTCTACTGTGCATCAGCATCACATAAAAAGTGTTAATCTGCACTAATGTGCAGTAGCACCAATTATGGCACATTGTTAGTACGTGTCATTAGGGCTGCACAGTTAGAGATTCTGGGGGCTGATATCGATAGCCAATTTATAAGGAGGCACATCGGCCAATACCAATCCGATTTCCGATATTCACCCTGGCGGCTTGAAGAGCAGTGTTCGGCTGGTAAGTCTGTTGTGGTGGAAGGGGAGGAGGAAGGGAAGGGGCATGGAGGGAGGCAGATCCAGGCCCCTGCAATGAAGGAGAAAGTGGGGCTAGGGCTGGGGCAAGGGCTGCCCTGCTGGGGTGGGGTGGGGCAGATGTAGGACGAAGCCACGCACGGCTTGTCTCGGGGGCAAGAGTGGGCAGGGGCAATTCCCACTGTTGCACACACCCCAGGGAGGGCATGGGCAGTCTGTGCCCCCAGATCTGCTTGGAGCAGGGCAGGCTGCTGCTGTGGGCTTGGGCCGGACTGCACTCAGCACAGGGCGGGCAGCAGCAGCACTGGGAGGGGGCCTATGGGGGCTCAAAA
>NW_005843522.1:0-1056 GCF_000455745.1 Alligator sinensis
TTGCAGCTCTCATCACTTCTGATTTAACAACCGGGCACTAGTCAGGTTTTTTAATGGGAAACTCAGCACAGACATCCCTCACTTCCCATCTTGAACCTGCCCTAACCCTCAAAACTCAACCCTCTACCATAGGTCGCTGTGGAAGCCAGGACTCCTGGTAGAAAATGCCCCCTTTTCTAGGGGATGGCATGCACTCCTCTCCATAAGCTCAGTATGGATACCAGAATAGCTCTCTCCTGCTTAGGGATCTCGTTCCAACTCCCCATCAGAACCATAAAACAGGAGTTTCCTCCTCCAACCTCCTCCAAGGCTGGTCAAAGGCTGCAAATACCCTGCAGGCATCAGTTCCCAGCCTGAGAACTTTTCCAAGGTGTGTTGCTTCTGTGTGTTTAAAACTTGCTACCTAAATAATAATAGTAAGGAAGACGTATAACTGAACACATTTCCAACTTTTAAATGACTTCTTGAAATTGGATTATCATGGTCTACTAGGCTAGAGATTGTAGGAATAATAGTGAGAAGTTACAAGTCAGGAACCAAACACCAAGCCAGGAAAAAAGATTCAAGAATTGTAAGTTTAGTTATTATGTCAAAAGAATAATTCACAGATATACACCAACAGTAAGTCAAACCAGGATCAGGAAACAAATCTACATAGAAACTTAAAAGCTAAAACCTAGAAACAAGTCAAAGGCAAGATCAGGAACCAGAACAGGAATGGCTGTTGCTAGGACAAAAGCTGCTCAGAAACTGAAGACTAGAACAATGAGTAATGAGGCTCAGGTGCTGGAGGGGTTTCTTAAAAGCAGCCCCATAACCAGTCAGAGGGGGTCAGCTGACCATGATTAGTAGTAACTGGGTCAACTGCACTGTGAAAAGGCTGCTGGGCAGGATCCTATGTAAGTTTTAAAGTGGTAATTCAGTCTGTAGGGCAGGATCTTTACATGAGTGATCTTCATTTCAGAAGCAGTAGCTTTATTGATCTCATCTAGTAAACCTTGGGATGATTTTCAGCATCAAAGTTATTGGGGGGTATTAAATAAGAGAAAGAATAGG
>NW_005843522.1:1199-2084 GCF_000455745.1 Alligator sinensis
GAAAGATATCCATGGCTTTACTCCTTGAAATTTGACCCACTTTCCTTGTCTCTTACACAAAATACGTGAACACATCTGAGATGGGACTGTTCCATCTTGATGATGCAGGAGAGATTTGATTAGGTAGATGATGCTTAGTTGTAGAAACTGTTTCCCTTTCTAAAAGGCTTTCCAGATATTGGCTGTGGTTTTTAGAGGAGCCTGGAGCTGATAGCTGCCTACCTCCATTGCAAGTCAGTGCAAACCTGTTCTCCACGTCATTTAGGCTGTTTCAAAAACCTTAATCGGTCTCCTCTATATTCCAACACCTGACTGATTTTAATCATTGCTTCTAGTGCAGGAAGCTTGCTTCTCAGGTCTCTGAAGGAGCTACAGACTCATAGTGTTGGACTGATCTCAGTTTAACATTCAAAAGTATGTCAAAGTGCAGAGATGATTTAGGATTTTATGAGCTGAGAAAACTCATCTAGGAACACTTTGAATGCCACAAGAATCCAAACTTGCACTCTGCTATCCAAGCTAGCCCTTAACTCTCTAAGGACTAAGGCTTGCAAAACTACCTAAGTTTGCAATGGTTGGACTAGGAAGGAAAGGATAACCCAAAGCAGCTGTAATTGCCCTGATTATTTGGACCTGTATGCAGAAACAAAGGAGGAATATATGGGAGAGGAAAGCTTCCCATGTTTTGCCCTCAGTCACTAAGTAGTCACCAGCAAAGTAGAAAGATCCAAGTTTAAGGCCCCCTTGCCCAGAGTTGGTTGAACCTAGGTCTCATTGACGGCCCAGCAAAGTACTTGACCACCACATCATGGGTCAGTAACCACCCAGGGGCTTCTCTAGCACTTTTGTGAGGCTGGTCTCTGAACAGATAATAGTGGAAGGTTT
>NW_005843522.1:2280-3066 GCF_000455745.1 Alligator sinensis
TTCCTGAGAACAGGACTGTCCACAGTAACCTCTGAATGGCATTTTTTATTTTGGCACTCCTCAGTGTGTAGATTACTGGGTTCACCGTGGGGATGGCTACCGTGTAGAGCACAGAGATTGCCTTATCTGCTATGAATTTCTGGAAGGGTCTGTCATAAAATGAACATGCCAGGTCCAAAATGCAAGCACACCAATGTAGTCTGTGCAGTACACATGGAAAGGCTTTGTGCCTTTGTGCTTCCATAACATGCTTTCTTATCTTGCCCAAGATGATAGTATGATAGTAGGAAATTAGTAATGCAGAGAAGGCCTCAGAGATTACAAACGCATTGTTGGAGATGATCACCAAGTCTATCACATGGGTTTCTGTGCAAGCAAGTTTCATGACCCGTGGGACATCACAGTAGAAATTATCTAGTACAGTGGGTCCACAAAAGGGCAACTGAAAGATCAGTGCAGTTTGGACACTAGAATGGACAAAGCCACCCAACCATGCCCTAGTCACTAGCCCTATGCAGCCCCCCAGTTCATGATGGTTAACTACCGTAATGGTTTATAGATGGCCACATATCGGTCATCTGCCATTACTATGAGAAGGAAGACTGAGGTGCCTCCTGAGAAGTGGAAGAAAAATATCTGTATCAAGCCCCTGTGAAATGAGATGGCTTTGAGTGGGGACAGGAGGTCCCTCAGCATCATGGTAACAGTCGCTGAGGACTTGAAGAGGTCCAGGAAGGCCAAGTTGGTGAGCAAGAAGTACAAGGGCATATGGAGGTGGCAGGGGCA
>NW_005843522.1:3346-9839 GCF_000455745.1 Alligator sinensis
CCTCTTCACATTTGTTTCCACCTCAGAAAACAACCGTCATCCTAAAACCAAATGCTGATACAGATCACAGGAAAACAACTTCTTCCTTGGGACATGAAAATGTGGACTGTGATGAAGTTACTTTGCCCTTTCTCTGAAGCCTATGGTGCTACTCCTATATGATAATGAGACAAAGCATTGTAGGATGCTTTCTGTATTATGCTGTTCAGGCAGTAAGGTGATGATATATTGTCATTTTAAGCACCTATCAGGTCAGGCACCTAAACACAAAATTTAGATCCTAGATGACTTATTGAGGTCCTTCTTAGCCCTATTTTTCTATGACTGTATGAAACCACAGCTCAGACGGTGCTTAAATGTGTAGGTTCTGAACTTCCCTCGGTGTCTAAAGATGCTATTCCAGGTTCACTGTAAAACATTTAAAGCAATTAAATCGAACATGCAATTAAATTGAACATGCTGTCGTGAAGTTAGAAGAGTTTCAGAGCAGTCACCGGTTATGGCTTTCACAGACCTGCCCAACAGTGACTTGGTACTAGAGGGCCTGGTAAGCAAGGGCATAGACAAATCTACTCCTCCTCTGGGGTGGGAGAGGGGTGGGAAGGAGTGTCATGGAGCTCAGATGCAGAGAAAACACCATGTGGCTTCTTTCACTCCACAGCCAGCAAGATGTAACTGGAGCAGTTGGTGAGAAGGGAAGAGTCTTGAAAAACATTTTTTAAATGAATGGGAAAGAGGAAGGAGTGGAAAAAAAAGACTAACAATTGACAAGGACCAACAGCTTGCATGTGTTTCTCTTGATTTGGACCAGTCAGAGATTTCGTTAGGCAGTGGCCAGCGTCTGGCTAGTGCAGCTGCCCTGCTGAGCCAACGAACTTGGCAGAAGTAAATAACGTCATCGTGGTTTGATCTTATCTTGCAAGAAATGCTTGGGACTGTCTATGATTAAGCCCCTTTGACCTTATGAAAGTGACTGTAGAAACAACGTTTTCCATCACACGTTTCATCCCCAGGGCCTTTGCACACAGCTGTTCCTGGTGAGTCATGGAGGGATGTGTGATGACATCCTGAGACATGGACTTGACCAGTAAATGGACAGATCCGTTGTGCTTGCCTATCCTTGCAGGGGTGCCATCTGTTGTTAGACTGCAGATATTGTCCTCTGGAAGATTGAATTCCAACAAGACATGTTTCACTAAATTGAAATTGTCCTGTCCCGTCGTTTTGCCTTGCATTGGACACAAGTCAAGCAGTTCCCCAGCAACATGGGATTGTTTGGTTCCTCCTCGCACAACGATTGCCAGTTGACCTGTATCACTCCCATCTGTGCTTTCGTCAGCCCCCGAGCTGTAAAACTGACGGGCGCTGAGTCTTTTCATCAGTGAATCGGCAGTGTTTGATTCCATGTCGTCTACTCTTCTAGCAGCCGTCTGATGTGAAAGGCTGGTTTTCTCCACCATTGACTGTTTGTCAGGGAACACCACAGATGTAAATGTGCCCAAGCAATCTTTCACACATTCTCCATCAGACAACGGTTTCCCCCTCTTAGCTATTGCCTGGGATATCAAGAAGCTGATCTTGGTCACTGCCTCAGACTTCTGCCTCGCAGCTTTGAGGAAAGACGGCTGCCCGTTCACGCTCTGTGTTAGAGAGTTCGCCCGATCACTTCTAACCTGACCCACCAGGCTGTCACAGGTCTTTGCATGTTTTGTAGAACAATGTCGCTTCACGTTGTACTCCTTGCAGTCAGACACTTTCTCGTGGCAAATCAGACACAGGATGTTCCTGTTTTGTTCAAGAGCAAAAAAATCAGTGGTCCAACTAGCTTTGAAAACTCGACCTTCAGCATTAATGTTTCATTTCCTCTGATTTGCCATCTTTTGAGCGTAGGGTAGGCCCTGTGGCCAATAGAGCCAAAATTAATTTTAGTCATAGGAAAACTAGTTTGGCAGAGACAGGTGAAGTTAAAAACAACTCACCAGTTCAAAATCACCATTTTATTACTATGTAATAATACTGTGGTATCAATATGGACACCCACCCATCAGCTATAGTCATAATATGTAAGGTACAGCCTGACATGTGCAGGTGCTGCCATTGTATGCTAAGTGCAGCTTCAAATGCCTCTCAGTAATGCCATCTAATGCCAATTAATGCCTCATATGCATGGTAAAGTCCCCATATGTAAGGTACATCCTCATGCATGCAGGTGCTGCCATCATATGCCAAGTGCAACCTCAAATGCCTCAGTAATGTCAGGCCCCGGCCCCAGGCAACGGACCCCAGCCAAAGGTCCCCCACGCCTCCACTTACATTTCGCTCGTGGCTCTGGCTCCTGGCACCATCAACGTGCTCTCCAGTCACCAATGACCTGTGCTTGCACTGCCAGCTACTCCTCTTCCCACACGCACCGCGTCGGCAATGTCAAGCCATTAGGAAGCTGCTGGGGGAGGGACAAGGGGTGGGAACGAAAGTAAACAGTGTTTACTTTTGTTTCCCGTCGCAGCACTATGGGCCTCAGAAAAAAACACTTGGTGGGCCGCATGACGGCCTGTGGGCCGTATGTTAGACAAGCCAGTCCTAACCCAATGCATCACAATCACTTTGATGTGGAGCAATGAATGGTGACTTAGTGGGGTTTCCAACAGATGGTGGCTGAAAATGCACCTGTGCTGGCTGAAGTGAGAGACGTGTATGTACAGAAAACTGAGTGACCTACTAGGAAGCTGGTTTGCACCACAGAATCCATTCTCTGCTTTGCTATAGAAATCTTGCTTAGCTTTAGTAAGTCAGCTAGGACCCACTGTTATAGGTCCTAACTGACTACAGGTCAGGTTTTTCAATGTGACTAAAAGCTTTTGAAAAAAATCTACTATAGACTTATCTGCAGTCTAGGAATCTCAATAACTCTAATAACATAGTTGCTAGGACTTCTTTGCCTTTAGTTTTCAACATAGAAAAGTACTTTCTTAGTATTATATCTCACAAGAGTACAGATGGACAGATGCACTAAATGTTGCGAAACACTTAGGCCCTATAGCTAGGTGGGTTCTGAGTCTTTCTTAGGCTGATCTTCAGCAATATTAAAGCTGAGGTGTTCACCCTGTCTAAGGAATGCCAATAAAGTGAAGTGCATGTGGCATCTACATCCTCTGGTCAGCTTTGACAATTGTAACAAATGTAATGTTTTCCAAGTCTGTGCTGGACTAGAACGTTTTTCCTTATTGCCATATATATGTGTCTGCACTTATTCAAAGGATGCTATTAGTATGTCCTGCTTGAATCTGAGCCATTTTGCTAATATTGGTATTACTGGTTTTTAAAGCTAAATATCCATTAAACATAAAATAATTCAAATGCAGAAACTATTGTAAGAGAGATTCCCAGATCTGCGTATTTGTCTGCATTTTCCCTACTAAGTTAAATGCATGTGTCCTTAATATTACGTTGAACATTTTTTCGTCAGATATTCATGCTTTGCTCCTATTTCACAATTTTAAATCAATATATTACAAAGCCCATTTATGAAGAGATAAATAAGATTATCACTATTCCAACAAGAAGAAACGTAGGTGTGCACTAGTATAGTTTATTATTAACCTAGCACGTGCAGCAGGCTGTTGGCAGAACAAAAGATACATAGAGAACTCAGAAACCTAGAGTCCTAAACCACAGCTCCATTCAGTAGGTAATAGTGTCCTCTACAATTTTAAATATTATTAATAATAATAATAATAATAGTCAACCCCTTTAGCAGTACTGGCTCTGTAATTTCAGGGCTGGCTGCTTCTCCATGACGGCTGTCTGGTCTCAGAAATGTTCTGTGCTATCATGACATGCAAAGAGCCATCACCATCACAAAAGCACTCCTTTATCTTGCTTCTGATCCTCCCACAAGCCATAACAAGAGGATTACCTAGCTAAAAGAGATGTTCCAGTGGAGGAACCAAAGAAAGCTGTTGAGGACCAAAGAAGAGTTCATTTCCAAAGGGAATGATTCACTTAGAAGATGGTTAATTGTGGAGTCAAGCAATTCCTGTGGCAAGAGTGTTGTGCACAGAGTTATTTGGCATGGAGAGGTAGAAACCTTGGACAGAATCCCATTAGCCTGAGACGTGGGAAACATGGCTCCCAGGCCCTGTAGCAAATCAAAGAGAAGGTTCTTTAACTTGGGCTCTTTCACAAGCTCTCCATTCCCTAAGCTTTTCTCCGTTGTCCTTCTGCATAGGTACAAGACTTTGCACCTGGAGTGAGCTTTCATCCCTAGGAAATCTCAATGTCTTGTCCTCAGTCTTTGCAGCTCCAGTGGAGGAAACTTGGCAAGCTCACTGGTCATCACCCAGTTTGCAAAATATGTGGGTCTCTCTAAATCTGTAGGAAGTGAATGTCTGTGGTATTCAGTTGCCCTGAAATCACCCTTAGCACAAGACAATTGGTAAAGTATAAAGGTGTATTGCATGTAACAGAAGACAAAAAAATGACAAAATTGAAACTATGAGTCTGCAGACAAATATCCAAAAAAATCAACCAGAAATAGCTTGTCCTAGACAGTGACTGTGTCTGTGTTTGCAGGTGCTAGCTCTTCCCAAATCAGTACCAGCTTCACTTGCTGGGGACTAAAATGGTGTGCTAGATACCAAGGTTTCTAGTCAAATTTCTCTCCAGAAGTCTTCTTTTAAGTCCTGTGTTTGTTCTCTATTCAGACTCTCAAAAAACGTATTTATCTTGGTAGATGTTTTGCTTCCCCCCCAGACAGAAATCTATATGACAGATTACTTCTCTTTCCCATTATTATTATAGTTAAAAAGGACAGAGGCATTAGTCTGCATGCAACTCTCTCCTCAGCTAGGACCTGTTGAGCACAGTTGTCCCCATTAGGAGATGCACCTAATGCTTTTTCCCCTGAAAGGCATTTGGCCATTCTTTCCTATCCCCTCTGTGCTCCATAAACACAGTGTCGCCTCTTCCCCATCTAACATGCCAAACCTTTTCTGATATGCAAATCGGCAATGTGTAGTGAGAAGTTCTCCTGATGCCTGATCTGGCTATAAAACCCACAGACCATTAATTGATTAAGCCACACAGCTCCACTATGGCACCTGCTCCAGTGCCTTTTGCAGCACTTCAGCTGCGAGGGACCTGTACAACTAGGCAGCAATGAAGCACTCACATTTAAAGTATTTCACATTGGAGTGGGATTTATAGCTCTACATGAACATCTATCCATACCTCTGTTAAATAAACCCCACACAATAGATGCCCATTGTGGCTCCAGCATAATTTTCGGAGTCATGCTGAGTTTGTGATCCACCAAACCCCAGTACATTTTCCACCAGTGACATTGGCAAGACACTTATTGTTCATTCTGTACTTTTGCATTTGAATTTTTTTCTTTACTGCATGTAGCACTTCACATTTTTCTTTGCTACTTTTTTTTTTTAATTAATTTATCTGGGTTTCCGAAATGATCAAGATCCTTTTTTTAATTTCAATGCTATCCCCCAAGTGAAAGAAAAAAAAATGCTACTATACGTTGTCTTGATAGTGAAGATTTTCTTGACGAACAACATTTAGGAATCCCTGGATGCAGCTTCAACATCTGGCAGAGTTCCCAGGACTCTCTGGGCATATCTGCACTGCTGCAGCAGCATTCCCCATCTGAGATGCCCCTGAGCATGAGCTGCCCACCTGCACCTATTTACACTTCTTCAAACCTAAAGACATATTGTTGAGACTGCTCTGAGATCATTCTTTCAAGCACAGGGGACAAGGGATTTTGAAGAGGGGCTGCAGAGGGTTTGGAGTGTGCAAGTGGGGCAGCTGAGCAGTGCATGCTGTGGAACATCCTGGCTGGGGCCTAATGCCACCCTGGCAGACTATGGCAAACACTACTGATTTAGCTATAAGGAGCTATTTAGCAACTCGGGCTGTTGAAAGGAGGGGCATTGCCAGCAGACAGTAGCATAGGTTGGGGTAGAGTTTTCTCTCTGGTTGAAGCAGTTTGTGTGAAATGCTTAATGCTCGTTGGAGCAGGGACTAGAACCTGGATCTCCTAATGGAGTGCCACGCTCTTTCTGTTTTAGCGAACTGTGAAAAAAGGGGATGTAGTTCATTAGTTAATGGTAGCATTCACTGTCCTTTCAAATGTCCTTTTGTCTTCCGCTGATTAAAAAAAAAATCTATTATGGTTTGAAGGCGAACTGTGAAAAAAGGGGATGTAGTTCATTAGTTAATGGTAGCATTCACTGTCCTTTCAAATGTCCTTTTGTCTTCCGCTGATTAAAAAAAAAATCTATTATGGTTTGAAGGTGATGTTTGAAGCTGAAAGAAGCTATCCAGAAGAAACAGGACATGACAACAATGTCTTAAATTGCTGAAAAGTTGATTTTAGATTAGGTCTCAGGAAAAAAAAAATTTTTTCTTAATGTTAGAGCAGTGAAGTACTGGAGTAGACAGCACAGGGAAGTTGTTCAGTTTCCTTCATTGGAGGCCT
>NW_005843522.1:10186-21294 GCF_000455745.1 Alligator sinensis
CATTCCTGCGTTTGTGTTGGAGGCTGGCCTTGATGACCCCTTAGACTCTTTCCAACTCTGATTCATGTACCACAGTCCACATACACAGCCTGGCTGTTGGTGTTTTTAATAAGCAATTCTGCTAAGTCTGTTTTCATAATAACCATTATCATATAGGTCTCTGCGAATAGGGAACTATTCAATTCAGATTCGGCTGATTCAGATGCCAGAGATTCAATTCGGAGATCTGAATCATTTTTCTGATTCATTTCGGACGAATCACTTCAAAGATTTGGAGCCGATTCACAGATTTGGCCATAAAGTCCAATGAGGAAATATCTATAACTTTGTTGTCTTTTGGCTGGTTCAGATGAAACTCGCAGGGGTGGTAGCCTCTGCTGACTGCATGACGTGTGACAAGTTTCAATATGATAGGTGCAGGGGTTTCTGGACAACTGCACCCCAAATTCTTGAAAGCAAAACTCATGTCACGTGTGTGTTAAGCTACAGTGGGGTGAAAACTGCAGGAGCGGTAGCTCTTGCAGAGGCCACAAAGCCTGCCAAGTTTCAAGGAGACAGGTGCAGGGGTTTCTGGGAAACTGCACCCCAAACCGCTGACAAGCAAAACTCATGACATGGATGACACTGTGTGTTAAGGAACTGGGGGATGAAAACTGCAGGGATGCTAACCCCTGGGGAAACTGCTTTTGAAATAAATTACTGAAGAAAAAAGGGAGTAGAAGCAGCCACTAATCTTCATGCATGCCTAGTATAATCCAGTCCTCTACTTCACTCTGAGTGCATTCAATAGTTTTCCTTCTCTAGAACAGGAACATGACAGCCTGGCTTTCTTCCAAGCCAAGCCACCCATCTGCAAAGTCCCGAGGGTCAGACCCTATTCCACTTATTAGACACCTATGTCCATTTATGTGTCTAAGTATTATCCTATTCTGCCATGCTTGAGTCCCTAGAAAACCATTACTGTGTCTACATTTGTCATGCATTGTCATCTTACCCTTTTGTTTTCTGTAGGGCTGTCATACCATTAAAAAATTGGATTGCAATTAGTTGTGCGATTTTAAACTATTAGCGGCAATTAAACAGAATTTTAATTGCACAGCTAAAAACTCAAAATTATGTGCAGAAAAAAATGATATCTAAATTATGAAGGTACTTTGTATGGTTGGGAGGTCTGTAGGGTGTGTGGGGGGAGGAATTTGTGACAGTGTGTGACGCTTTGTGCATGTGTTTGTTTGGGGTTTGTAGCCCAGAGAGGGAGGGTTCCCACACACCCTGGCAGGATACGGGGTATTGTGGATCAGGAGTGACGGGCAGCTGCAGGGCTGGGGGGGGCTGTGGAATGGCAGTGAGGGGCATGCACGCACACACACACACAAAGCCCAGCAGGTAAGTCTGTGGAGGGGGAGAGAGGTGCATATTGATTCTCCCATGGTGAAGATGGGAGTGGGGCAAGGGACAGTTTTCTGGGCTGAATGTAGCCCAAGGACCTTGGTGGGTCGTGGGATGCAGACATAGGAGACACATCCAGGGGCACCAGGGGCAGAGGTGGGGGCATGGCCATGCCATGCATCTCCTGCCTACCTGGCAGCAGGAGGCAGAACATAGCATCGCACAGCAGCCAGGTGCAGAATCCAGCATGCAGCAGGCAGCCTGTCCCCACCCCATACACATGCCTCCCAGGGCTCCCCTGGGAGTATGCACAGTGGTGGGAAGCACCCCCACCCTTGTGCCCCTGGATGAGCCTCCTGCAGCTCCATCCCATAACCCACCCAGTCCCAGGGCCCCATTCACCACAGATCCTGCTCCTGCCCCACTTCCTCCATCACCATGGGGGCCTCAGTCTGCCCCCACATGCCTTCCCTCTCCCCTACTACCCCGCCGGGCAGCCTGGAGGTGTCAGAGTGGAGCCCAGGCATGGGTTCCAAAACCACAGGATTGATTAATGCGGTAACCCCCCCCCCCCCCCGCACAAAAATCTATGAATGCATTAATCGCGTAGTTAACTGTGATTAATTGACACCCCTACTTTTCTGCTTATGTTTTTTGAAGGAGTCAAACAAGGTAGAATAGGGTCACACTTAGGTGCCTAATGCAAATTAATACGTGGAAAAATATCTGGCCTTGAACATTCCCATAAGAAATAGGCTAAAACCTATCTCACCATCACGTGCAAAAGTAGAACCTACATAGCTGTATAACTGCAATTGTTGCACTTATGCATAGTCTATGTAGCAAGCTGTATTTACCTACTGAGCACATGCAGTAGGCTGCAGTCTGGCTGCAGATGTACATGGGACAGTTGTCCAGGCACTTGCATCACATTGGGTAAGTGCTGAAACTATCTCCAAGTTCGTAGGTACTCTTCTGGGAGAGGCCTTCTATGTGGCAGTCTAATAGGTTGGGGTAAAGGCTGTGGATATTGTGGGTTACACCTCCGAGTGGACATGGACATTTTCAAGGCCTGCTTTCCAGCAAGTGCTCAAACCACTAATCCATGGGGTAGGTATGATCCAGACCACTTTCCATCTCTTAAAAAGAGTTGTAGGGCAATAAGGGTAGAACCTCACACTAAGTACGGTTCTGTGGTGAAAAACGCATGAGTAGGATCAGGGTCACAATATATGCTAAAGTCTTCATGCATGATCATTAGCAATTAAATGTTATACTTACCATGAACTCAGAAAAATGTCCTGTGACGGGTACCTGAGCCAGGAAAGAATCCAATGGTCTTCCCTAGAGATGTTAGCTGTGAAACACTAACCTGAGCACAAACGAATGAACATTGATTTCTGATTTTTTTTTTCTTTTCAGCTGAGAATCTGGATCCATATTATGCCCTGTTGCATATTCCCTTGAGGTTTCAATAATTCAAAGTTATGAGTCCCAACTAACAATCAGGGACTATTTATTGTTATAGAAATAAATTCATGCCTGAAGATAAATGAACAACTAAAGGGCTTTTGGGCTGTGGGGTTTTAACAGGGAAAGGTGGAAAGTATTCTTGTCCTTTTATTCATAATTCCTTTAAAATAAAGCATCAAGGAGAACTTACAGGAAGTCCTTATTAGAGCGGGGAAAGACGCTGCTTAGCTTGGCTGAATAATTGGACAGAAAAAGTGCATTCATTCAGCAGACAGGTAAACTAAAAGGAGCAGTGGAGCTGTAGAAGAATTACAGTAAGACATTTTTTCATAGCAGGGAACCAGAGAGGGAGTTTCTGAATTTTGGGTGTAAATAGTTAATTGCAATTATTAATTCTCACAAAAACAGAAAAATATAAAATAATAAATACTATTATTTAAGAATGAAAATGAAAACTATACCATTTTCAAAGTTAAAAATGGACTGTAGTGTTCAGCGCTGAGGGAAATGAATGGGACATGAACACCTAATTCCTTTTGGCTCTTTTGAAAATCATAGGTAATCCTCCTTGGAGGGTAGGCTCAGTTTACCCCTTATTAAGATGAGTTCTCAGATTAAAAAAGAAATACCCCGGTCCAAATGATCATATTCATGACTTTCAAGATCCTGGCAAGGGAAGAACTGGATGGAGTCACTGCTTCATCCCCATACAGGACACGTACCACTAATGTTACTTGAAAACTGCTTTAAGAGGAATAATGAATATAACATGGAAACAGAACATTATCAAATTACCTACCAGTGACATGGAGTATCCAATAAAAACAGGGATTAAAGATTATGCTCCATCCTTCCAGCCTAAACATTTAGAGAGACAGGCAGAAAGAGAGAGAGATTCCTGTTTAAGAAGTAGCAGAGTGGTACTTTCCTTGGATAAATTCAGGAAGTATGCAGTTGAAGTTAATCTAATTATATGAACTTGTGTTTGTCTTCCATCAAGGAAAAAGAGCAAGAGCTCTCTGAGTCAAAGACACTCAGGTAGTCGATGAGAAGTCTAGTCCTGAGAGGACTAGTCCCTTCTGACCTTGTCCTGGAGGTTTTTCTTGTTGTTGTTCTCTGTCTTTCCTCTTGCCGACCTGTTCCCACTACGAGCAGAGGCGAGGAAGCAGGGTGAGACCCTGCAAGACCGGGGCGGGAGCCCGGCTGGATTGGGGTGACCATGAGGGAGCACCGTGGCAGCCCTTGGACACCGTTCTGGTTCCACATCCTTTACAGTTGTGACTGCATTATTCGAATACTTGCCCAAAAGCTTCATGCTGAACACAAAACACTCCTGATAAGCTACTCACTAGGATATACTCGCAGCAGCTATTCTACATAGATTTAAAAATTAAATGATTTTTAAACTGTCACATGAACAAAAAGAGGAGATTTCTAAAAAGAGGCAATACTGAATTCAATGTTGACCCTTGTGGCAGGGCACTGCGGTGCCTGCTCCTCTTAGAGCAGAGACTGCCGGGGAGAGAGCACAAAGAGCCAGGTCAGAGCGCAGGTGCAGGTTGCCATGACAACCAGCTAAGGAGGGACCTGGCCGCCCCTGGCCCTGGTCAGCTGGCCGGAGGAGGCAGGCCCTGGGCCCACAGACACCCCAGGCCTGTGGCCCGACAGTTCAGGTCCCCGCTAGCAGTCGAAGGGGAAGGAGCCACCAGGAAGGAAGGGCCCAGAGACGTTGCAGCTGGCAGATATGCTGCCCATAGGGCTAAGGGGACGCCAGGAGCCCGTAAGGTAACCTTGCCTACTAGGCACCAAGCCCCCCTCAGAGAGGGAGATTTACTCTTTTAAAGGGGGAGAGCAAGCCTCGAGTTGTGTGTTGCGTTGCAGTCCAGGGGCTCAGGGTGGTTGGCTGTTGTTTGTTGGCTGTCTGATAACACCGGTGGTTTGGGTGAGGCTGTTTGGGGAAGGAGGAGGCCTCGTTGCAGCCCACCGTGGTGTGGGGACCCCGGCGCGAGTGAAGTGCTGAGACAGGGCTGTGGAGAGCCCCGGCGGGACAAGGGGCCAAATCACAGCAAGGCCTACACAAGGCAACGTCGGTACCATCTGCGAGGCTTGGGGCAGGGTAAAGCGGGGGGTTGGAGCCACGCATGTAGCCCATAAGGCTGAGAGACTCGGGAACGATGAAGCAGGACACCAAGGGGGCTATGAACAACAGGGTTTAGTTGGATCTAGCGAGACCATGTCCAAACCTAAAGATTGAGGGTAGCCTCCCTACATTAATCATACCAGCAAGATATGGCGTGTGAGATAGAGGGTGCCTGTAGGGCAAGACTGGCAAGGTTAAGGAGCCCAGGGTTAACACGGCCACCCCAGGGGATCCCACCCTGCTACAACCCTTCTAAAGAAATAATCGGTAGTGTTATTCCCTTGTACAATAACTTTGAAAGTAGACCGGGGTAGGCAACGTTTTTTGGCCAGAGTGCTGAAAAACACCATAATGCCCACCTCCGATGCCCTGCTGCCCCTTGCCTGCCAGAGCCGGGTGGTTGCAGCCGGGAGGCTCCAAACAGCTGTGCCAGGCTCTGGCATTGGCTCCGCGCAGTGTGTGCAAGCGCGCGTTGGAGCAGGCGGTGGGGCAGGGCCTGAGGCAGCGCAGACCCGGTCTCTCCCCTGCTCCCGTCACGGAGGTGATGAGCCCGGCACAGCTGTTTGCAGCCAGGCTGGGCTATATCAGAAATACACATTTCTGTGGTGAGAGGCACGGGTGGGGAGCCTGCTCCTCATCCTCCTCCACACTGCTAGTGGCGATTTTGCAGGTGGTGGTGGTAGTTTGTGGAAAACAGATGTGTGTGTGATTACTGCTTATTACAAAAAATAACAGGGTAATATAGTCCATGGGGGCGGGGGCGCAAAACCTTGGGTCCATCCAACAGTTTGTTTTCCGTGTTTCCGCACTACACTTACCAGCATCCCCCAGCTGTCCAGGCCTAGCAGAGTCTCCAGTGGGATGCCTGACACAGGGTGCTTCCCCCTCCCCCTGTGCAGTGATGCCGTGAATACCTGCACATAATGCATGCGATTGTGCACCGCACAAAATGCACTGTTCTGTGAAGTGTTGGGGTGATTATGACCGCACTGCCCTCCCCAATCTATCCTCCCCCGCCAATCGTTCTGCATGTAGATGCATCTCAGCACATCAACAAAGAATTATGATGGTGTAGTAAACGGAGACCTTTCCTTTACTCCAGAAAGTATTCTTGTGCAGTTGGATATAAAAGGTAGCTAAGAAGCAGCTGGATATAGCGCTTCAGCCCCAAACACCTTTAGGAGGGTATTTGTTCTCCCAACAACCAAGGCAGATAAACACCACCCGACCCCCAACACACAGGAAAAACCTGAGGGCTCCTGCAGGCTGTTCATACCACTTCCCGCCCCCCTCCCAGCCAAGGAGCCATCCCACTCCCCGCCCCCCTCCCAGCCAAGGAGAGGTTTAATTAACCCTTCATACGACATGATCCAGGGTGGCTAGCCAGTGTTGGGCACTGAGCGGTGCGTGCCCCCTGCCTGATGCCAACCTGAAAACAATAGCCACCTACCCCAGTGCAGGTAGCTGCTGCAACCCTGTCCCCCATGTCCTGCCCATCTTCCCGCTATGCACCCCCACCTTTACTGAAACCTTCTCCCTGCCACTCTTCACAAAAATGTACTGCACATACAGATGGTTTCTAGTGTAAATAGGCAAGAATTGTACTTTACAGTGGTAGTTCTTCCCATTTAGTTGTTGCCTGGCAGCACATATTATGGATGCTGCCAATCCCACAGAAAAGCTGCCTGACCAGCATCTCCATACTGATATTACCTTGTCCTGTGCGCTGCTCCCACACATCTCAGTTTGGTCACTGCTTCTTGCACTTCATCAGCCCACAACTCACTGGAAGCCCTCCCCCCGGGTTTCCCAAATTTTGTGGAGCATGCAGGCTGCCACTATAAAGGCCGTTGTTTTCTGGCTCCAGCTCCAGCCTGCAGTTAAGTACCCTCCACCATGCTTTGAGGTGGCTAAAGGTACATTAACATCCATCCTGCATGTGCTTAGATGTAGTTGGAAGCCATCTTTTACAGGTCAGTAATTTGTCCTCCATAAGGCTTCATGAGCCAGGGCTTGATGGGGTAAGTAGCATCTGGTATTACAAGTGGGGGAACGGCAACACCACCGAGCACGGTCTTGGGGACTCCAGGTGTATAGTGTCCATTCTCCATCAAGTCAGGCAGGAGAGAGTTTCTAAACACGTGCGTGTCATGTGTGCTGCCCGCCCACCCTGTATAAATGTTTGTGAACCAGCCCCGGTGATCCACCATGGCTTTTAGAATCAACAAGGCAAATCCATTTGTGTTAGTGAATGACTGCCCTGAACCCGAGGGGGATTGCACAGGGATGAGTGTGCTGTCTAAAGCACACCAGGGCACTGAAGTCATCAATAACTTCCTACAGGTTACCAAGGCAAATACAAGGTATCACCCACAAAAATCTTTGCCTCTCATAATTCCTAGACTATTCTGGTGAAAACATCACTCCAGCTCTACCATGATCTGTGTAAGATGCTTTGGGAGGCCTGAAAAAATTAAAGAGATAACTGCAGAAGCATTGCTCTACAACTGTGCACTCCTCTCCTCCTTTCACCTGCCAGCCAATGATGCAAGCTCCTCCTGACCCCACCCTCCATCCTCATTGTCGTCAAGCTTCTGAGCTGTCTATGGCCGAGTGCTGGTGCCCTTGCATGAGGCAAGGTTTACCTGTGAAAAGAAGAGAAGGGTACCAACATACACAGCAACAATAATAAACCTCATTGGAGTGCCCAATAAATTGATGAATAGATAGTCCGGGATGTCATCAATGGAGAGATGCAGAGATAAATCTAAAGACTGTTTTTTGCAAAAGATCCTGGGAGAATTAGCTGTGGCTTCTGATTGATTCCCATTGTGCGTTGCGCTCCTGAATCATTTCTCTTACTTGAAGTGCATAGTTGAATGTTAGTAGGAAATAACTAGGGAGAATCTGAACCATGACTAAGAAAGTGATTGTATAAGAAATATATAGCAAATGTAGGCATAACGTGTAGTCATGGATGCTTACAGATGAGCTTAAGTGCTTTGCTTGAATGGAACCCAAGTCCTTACCAAGAAGAGTTTATATTTAATGATCAGATATGTGAGATGTTGGGAGCAAACAGTGTTTCATGTTCTGCATTGTTCAAATTGTGAGTGCTTAGTCCCTTTCAGTGTATTTCAACCGATTCCATTTTCAAAAATCACTTATGTGCTTAATACGAATACTTGCTTTCCTCAGAATCAATTTTGTGATGGTACATGCTTGTCAGGCTTTCAGACAGCTCACTCATGGTGGGGAGTGAGTATTGGATTTGTACAGTGACCTTATTTAGGGTGTGATTGTCTACAAATAGGAACAGTGATGCTGGCTTTCTTTTTCACACAGAGCAGAGCTGAATTGCCCAGGAACGTAGATGGTTGAAACCCCTTTGTCAGACTTTCTGAAAAGATTACTTGCAAGGCTCCCAGATCCCACTCATTTTGGACTGCTTCAACTCCTGCCAGGAGCTGAGTATTACTAGTCGCATCAAGCTCTTTCATTTTGGGGTGGTCAGATAAGTGTTTTCCTAGGGTGTCTTTTGGGATCCTATCCTACTATGCCTAACAAACTTATGAAAATTAAAGAGACCACATTATTTAATAATAAATCCTCAGCCAGGTTTCAATAGCTATCAAAAAGTCTAGGCACTAGAATCCATGACCATTTGGTACACAGTGCTAGCCAAGTTACCTGCATACATGGTACGAGCTTCAAAAATAGACGTTAATTTAGTACAGAAAATAGTCTAAGGCACCCGAATCCATGAGGGCTTGCCAAATCTGGGGCATGGTTAGATGGGAGAGGTGCAGCTTTAACAGAAGAGGGGAATGATGGGACTCCACAGTGACACCTTCTCCCAAGGGGAGGGTAATGGCGTGGCTGAGAGTATGAGAACTGAGTGCACTGCCCAGTCTGGAGCGCTTTTTTTTTCTTCAACTGGGCCTGCAAGTTTCATGACAGTGCCCCCCATTCCCCCCTGGTCTGTCAGATCAAAGGGCTGTAAAGTGGCCTGGCTTGCCACAGTACATGCAGAGAGTTGCTGATTGCTGCCTGTGCTTTTCTGCCTTGGACAAGTGACGTCACTCCTCCTTGGTGTGAACTGGCTCCTCCGGCAACTCCTCCAGGGAGAATGTGAGAGCAGGATTCAGACCCTGGAGATGCACCCTCTTGAGACGCTTGTCTTCTCCAGCCTCCATTCAGAGAGGGAATGGTCAATCCAGATGGATATTTCGTTGTGTCAAAGGGAGCGGGGCTGCGTCTCTACCTAGGCAAGCTTATCTACCTCCTCACTGAGCCCTTGTGAGACTGCCTATAAACACCGAGTGGAACGAGACCACTCAGTTCTTTCAGTTGCTGGCCCTGGGGTGCATGTTTGCTTGCTGTTTGCCCACGCTACCTGAGGGCTGCTTGGGCAGTCCTTGCCTGAGGGCTTGTTATACAGTCAAGGAGCCTGGGTAATTCATCCAATAGGGCGCTGTAATCTTCCAGCAGTGGGAAGGCCCAAGCCAAGGCATCCCCTGCTAGCAGGCTGATAACTGGGGCTGTGCGAAACAGTGCCATTTCGTTTTGATGTGTTTTGCCATTGTGATGGGACAGTGTTTTGTATCAAGTTTCATTTTGTTTTGAAAGCACTGTTGCATTTCGTTTTGTCAAAACTTTGGCTGTTTTGACATTTCACGCATAGGCTATAATGGGGAAGCATGAAACTGCCTCTAACTTTGTCATTTTTTGCCAGAGTTGGATAAAAACATCAGGCATGGTAGCCCCTGCTGATGGCATGAAGCCTGCCAAATTTCAAGGACTTAGGTTTAGAGGTTTCTGGGAAACAGCACCTCAAGATACTAACAAGCACAACTATGTCACATGTGTGTGTTAAGGCACAGCAGGGTGAAAACATCAGGCATGGTAGCCCCTGCTGAGGGCATGAAGCCTGTCCAGTTTCAAAGACATAGGTGCAAGGATTTCTAGGAAACAGCAGCTCAAGCTGCTGACAGTCAAAAGTAGTGACTGTGTTAAGCTGCGCCCTCACTGGTGCTGGGGCCTCTACATGACACAGTAGTGTGCCCCAATGAGGTCTCCAACTCGCTCCTCTCTAGCTAGAGGCAGGTTGCATTAGGCAGTGGAGAGGTTGGACACTTCTCCTTTTCTTTTCTTCCTCGGCCCCTGCTGTCAGGGACAAGCACAACTACGTTTTGTGACAAGAACGAATGGAGACCAGCAGCATCTTTTGCACACCCTCCACAGATACAGAACGGGACCTCTTTGGGGCGGAGATCAACCTGGAAGGAATGCACAGACATGCAGAAGCAAAAAACTCCTTTTGTATTATAACCCCCTGAGCCACCGGGTCTCTCAACTCAGCAGACAGCAGAGAGGCCTTGGTTTGCTGCGTAGATAACCACAGTGCCCCTCGCTGCTGCTGTGGCCCCGCACACGGGAGGAGTTGGTCAGGGGAAACTTTGGAAGAACTCGCAATTGCTGCAAAGCCGATGAGTCAGCACACAGACAACGCTCGCAGAGGAGAGAAGGCAGTGGGACTGCGCGCATGCCGTGTTTTCACCGTGATGAGTAAGTTGGGGGAAGGGCTGCTGAAAAGGATGTAAACTCATTTCCTAGGAGATGATTCCCATCGTATGTCAGGGCGCCCTTCTCGTCACCAGGGATCCTGGTTTTCTCTGACAAAAAAACCCAAAATCTGTGATTAACATGAAAGGCCCCCCGCAGCCTGAGGGTGCCCCTCGCTCCCCCACACAGCCTGCCCAGCCCTGCTGGTGTCCCTCTTTCCCCCCACTACAGCCTCACAATCCTGCTCATGTGTCCCTTGCCCCCCACGCACAGCCCCTGGCCCCCCAGCTGCCAGGGCTATGGGGCCGGGGACCCAGGTCTGCAGCAGGCAGCTGCGGCACAAGGAGAGCTAGTGGGCTGCCCCACTGCTGCTGCCTGCTGCGGGCTGGGGTGGGGGCAGGGCCGGCTCCCAGCACCAGCACGCAGAAGGGGAACCCGTGCCCCCCACAGGTGGGCAGGCAGGGGCAGGGGGAGGCTGGGTCCGCGCTGCAGCCTTGTGTTCCCAGCTCCGCTGCCCTCCCCCCGGGCACAGTGGGGCTGC
>NW_005843522.1:21304-27931 GCF_000455745.1 Alligator sinensis
GGGCAGCAGCTCCCCCCGTGCACCAGGATGCGGCTCCAACTGTGGCTGTGTCCCCCCCTGCCCCGCTTTGTGGATCTGAGCAGTGCTGACCCCTGCTGTTCGCCTCCCTGCACCGGATGGCAGCAATAGGGGCTGGATTCAAGTTTGAAGAGGTCTCACATAAGTTTCGCCTTGGCTTGAGCCCCCACCCCGAAACCTGAGACCGCTAGATTGAAACGGGATGAACAAACTCCCTGGTGAGCGAGGTATCAGCCAACGCCAGGCTCGTTACAAGCCCGAGGGGAAAGCGACTCGGTGACGCCGGGGCATTAACAGACAGTTGCAGCATTCCCGCCACACGGTCAGCTTTCAGACGTGGACCCTGAGCACTGACGAGAGCCCCACGTTTGGGGACACTTGTTTCCACATCAGCTGCATTTACAGTCAGCTGCAGCAGAGCCCCGGTGTATTTTGCCAGGTTGGGAACGCGGTCTTCAGCAGCCGTACAGAACCTAATAGGATCCTCAGCATCTGCAAACCCACCTCGGACAATTCTCAAATACACTGGCCATGCCATGCTGCGCTCCCCGGGCAGCTTTACTTCTGATGTCACTGTTTCTTCGTCTGTACAAATGGAACCAATCTGTGTAGGATCCAGTGCTCGAACAGCGTGGAGAAAATCAACTGCTGGCCAGTTACTTGTCATGCCGCACCGTCTCAGTTTATCGGCAGCACTCACATCATCAGCTGCTAAGACAAGAGGCTCCAACCACAAATTTAAATCCAAGCCGGCATGGTACACTCGATGTAGTTGGCATTTCTGGGACTGTCAAAGGACCAGGACCGTCACCAGGCATCCACAGTTCTCTGCAACGTACTTCACACCATTGTGCAGGTCTGCTACTGCTGACAGGCTGGCCCGTTCCTGCAGAACAGCTGCATCCCCTCACGCCGTTTGTTTGAGTTTCACAAACCCCTGGGAGAGGCGGGAGTAGTGGGCATGGGACTTCACACCACTGAACCATGCGGTCCCCCTGGTCACAACCGGTTCTGGTGGAAGTGCTGGCGAATCGGCGTTTTGATCCTCCGGATATTGTCAGATCCATGCACAATGAGCTGGAGCATTCCCTACAAGGGACATTGTTCAAGCTACCAAGCGACCCACTGGCTCGAAGGTCTCTCACCAAGTAGCCCCCACCAAAGCAACTGTATGAGCATAGCAACGAATACGTACACCGTTTGACCACAGCACACACAGCACACTGTTCCAACCCTCCACCACATAGCTTGCAGTGTTTGTTACAAATGCCCGTCTTCGCTCCACCAGAATGGCCAGTTCCAGCAGGCAAGAAATCACAGCTTGTGCAATGGTGGCACGACTACCTTTCCTCAGGCATGCCGTCTTTACTAGCTGCGGTGTGGGAAGGTTAGCACGCCGAGGAGGCCATACCCTGAGCGCCTGAAATAAACCGCCGAGAACCGGTCCGGTCTGGAAGTCGGTCGTTCCGTTGGTGATCGCGGCAACCAAGTTTCTGTTAATGTCTCTGCTCCAAAAATCCCTGACAACAGGTAAATTCATTTTATGCTGGGGAGCGTCTGCTTTCAAACACATTAGCATACAATCCAAAGCGAGAGCGTTGCGGTGGGCTCGGGCGGTGGCAGAATGCTGGAGCACTGCTGTCACCACGCATTGTTTCTTTGACAGTCCTCCTTTTCCAGCGTCCTCTCTTTGTCTCTCTTCTTTCTCTTTACAATTAACGTTTTCCATGCGTGCCATAACAGTTGGCTTTCAGGCAGGAGCTACAGCCTCGCCGCATGACACTTGTCCTTGCCAAACTCGGCAACACGGTCTTCAGGTGCGAGTTTCATAGTATTGGGCATCTTTTCCAGACTTGAACACGATGCCTGGAGACTGAAGTACAATTTGCTATGCGCCCAACATGTCAGCCCTTGTACATAGGGACCAGCTCCATTCGCAGTTGCTCTTTTTTAGACTGAAAGCGTGAACTCAAGTGTTTTCCATAAAAGCAAGCAAGTGAACCCTGCATTTTTGCGGGGGCTGGGGAAATAAAAAGGACTCCCTCGTGCTTAGCAAAAAAGGTGGGAAGCCCTTCCCCCCTAGAACAAATTGTAGCAAGCTCTACTGTAGCCTTGAAAGGCAGGGGCAGGGGTCTGGGGGCAACACAGGACTACCAGGTGCCTGCCAGCACTGCCCACGAGACTTGGCCCAGTGCAGATAGTCAGCAGCTGCTGCCAGATTCCAGGCACAGGCCATTGCCTCCACTGCCAAGGAAGACAACCCCCCGCAGTCTGTACCAATCTGACCAGGGGCAAATGCATTCCTGACCCACAACATCAGTCGGACCCAGAGCCAGATGGGCAAGACCCCGTAGCTAGACCCATCCTGGGCTGAGTTTCAGAAGGAGCATTGGCACATCCCTGTATGGGGGCACAGCAACCTCTTCTTGACCACCTCTGGTGCGGGAGAGTTCACAGCTTTCTGGGGGGTCTGTTCCATTGCCCCCAGCTCCAATGGGAAGTCAAACTGGCACCGAACCACCACCCAAGAACTGGTTACAGCTGCTGTTTGATTTGCCCCTGAACCATCACCGTTGGCCCTCTCCTACAAACTGCCACGAATCACTGCGGTCACCATTTAACCTTGCCTCCCTGGTCAGACCGGGGTGATTAGCCACTAGTTAGCCCACAAGTCATATGGAGGTGACAGGTTCAGTCTTCATTACAATGGCCAGTAACGATTTATTTCAACTATAAAGCAATAAACACCACTGGCTCGCCTGAAAACACACATGGGTCAAATGATATACTGCTCGCTACCACAAAGACCTGTCTCGCTGCTCTATTGCGAATCCTGGGACTCTCTGCTTTTGCCATTTTCATCCCACTTCTCTTTCACTCCTTTAGGCTATATGCTTAACTGAGAATGGAGTTAAATGTATGCAAACAGCTGTAAATAACTACGACTGCTTTCTCAGGGGACTTGTATTCTTATGTCGTACCACCGCCTCAGGCCAACTAGTTCCAAGTGCAAGTGCAAAAAACTGGGCCTCACAGTTGCACTCTTTAGGCCCATAATAAACAGGTCATTTTTTCCACAGTCTTCTTAAAATAGCAGGACAATACTCTTCACGTACTCTTTAAGCTTCTCTTCCCCTCAGCCTGGCAGAAAACAGAACAGCTCAATAACTTCCCTTCGAACTAGACGGAGTTGTTTGCCCTAGACAACAAAAATCAAGTGTGCAAATGCTTAGCCACTTGCGAGCTCTATTGGTTTGCACATTTGTGGGTGCTTTGGAATCCAGGGGAACCCCACTGGCACTTAAAGGCCTGTTTAATACAGGATTACATGAGGGCCACTTGTTGAAACCAACTTTGTCCAATCAAATTTCCCTCTACAAATGGCTCATATGTCCTGAAAACTCACAGATGTGAAATACAGAGGCAGTGTTTTCTCACCAGTGCTAACATTTAGTCTTTGTCACCCATGGCTTTCTAGCAGAATGCCTCTGAAGGCCACTGGTACTAAAGAAGCTGGAAGAAGCTTGTCTTTTCTTCTTTATTTCTAGGGAGGAGGGAATTGTGAGACTAGGTGAAGGCTGGGACAAGAAATTTCAGGATACAAGAACTGGTTAACTTCCTTGCTGCAATCCTAGTATTTAAGGGTACAATATGAACACTGCATATTCTACTGGCAATCAGGACTTGTAGTAGAGATGAGATCTTTTATTAGACCGACAAGATTTTTGCCAAAGAATGTATTTAATTATTCTCCCGTGCATTTTAAATTATTGTAAAGGGGATACAAAGCTTGGGACAAGCTCAGTTACTTTTTTCATTTAGCAGAGAAGCTGCATAACAAGGATGGAATATGTATTGCTAAAGCGGATGGATTCTTTATGCGGGAATTTAATGTTCCTGAATACCTCCCAGACTGACAGCCCTGGAGACTGGAGTCCTTGCTGTACCCAACAAACAGATACAACATCTATGCTATCCCCTCCACAGAGCATTTCAATTTTGAGATGCAGGAATAATTAATTCAGTCCTAATGGTTGATGTGTCTTCTATAGCTGCCAACATATTTTCCACTTGTCCCAAGCAATTTAAATCATTATTATTAACATAATTTGTTGTGTGATTGTGCCTTTAATCCTTGTGAATGAACCCCTGTC
The DNA here is from genome assembly GCF_000455745.1 of Alligator sinensis. NCBI lineage: Eukaryota > Metazoa > Chordata > Crocodylia > Alligatoridae > Alligator > Alligator sinensis. Next base: position 25,477 of record NW_005843522.1, read on the forward strand.
AGGTGCTTTACAAACAGAAAAATATGAAGACCTGTCAAACGTGCAACAACTGGAGTATCTCCCTCTACCATACACCCCCTTCCATGTGATATTATGCTGTCTCTGCCAGCCAATTTATAGGTGCAAATTGGGTTTAACTGATTTATGACCCAGTTTTGAAAGGTGCTGAGTGCCTCACACAAGTCTCTGAGCTGTTTTAGCCCCTGCTGACTTTAAGAAGGGACTCAGAGAATTGGAGGATATAGTCGACAGCTCCTAGAATCAAGAGCTGTGCCAGGTCCTTCGTTCTCCCTCGGCTAGCTTTCTGTTCTGTAACAGCTGCTGAATTAGTTGATGAGTTGATCGTGCTATTTATGATATCTAAAGTGTTTAAAAAAATACAACTTTACCTTAGAAATATTTTTATAGCAATTCACAAAAGGTAAACGAGTGTTTGTCCTCCAAACAACATATCCCCATGATTTTCAGGGGATCACAATAATTTCTTAATTACCATGTTCCCCTTTCTGCCATGGCAAGCTAATTAAGAGGAGATCCTCATGTCAAAAAACACCTGTGCCTGAAAAAAGCGGGGTGGCATGCACGGCAGCAGTGTGCACTGCCCCAAACCAGAGCCAGGCTAGCCAGAGCCATGCTCCGGCTGCTGGCCAGGCTCCGCGGGGCGCCACAATTGGAGCCCCAGGAGGCCCCCAGGACCCCAGGTAAGGCTGCTGGGACCAGCCCAGGTACTGGCCCCAACCTCCCCTACCCCGCCCAGAACATTTTTCCATGCTCTAACCCCATGTGCAGGGGCATGCGCTGGGGACAAACGCACCAGCATGAATTTGTGCCGCTGCTTTTTTCCCCACGGCAGCAGCACACCACTGCTCTCGGGGACCTTTGGGTGCAGGAACTGTTTCTTAATTAGGTGCTTGTACAGCATCTACCATGAGAGAGCACCGATCTCAGATAGGACTTCTACGCATCAATACATCATCAATAATAACAATAAAAAAGCCTTGATCTTAACTGGGTGCTAATCCAAAACTATAAAAAAATTATAAGAATAATAAGCATCCCAAATATATGAACGTTTCCAGACCCAAGTGATCCTGTACATGCGTTAGTCTTTTAAACAATGGTGGGGAGGGGAAAAAAAAAAAATCAGTAAACAAACTCTTAATCCCTCCTATGCATGCTCACAGTAAGAGTTGCAATTATTTCAATGACATCTTCAACCTTGGGAATGAGTCATATGTTAAGTCAGTATTTCCATTTCTTTCCAAATATTTCTAGCTTTCTTAACACGCTGACTATGGAATTTCACTGCTTTAAGAAGTCTGACATAACAATGGCTTGAAGGGAATAATAGTCTGCTTCTTGTGTACTTTTGGACAACTGGATATTGTTTTAGTCTTGTTTATGATGCCATGTTAGCCTATATCTTCACCTTCTTTTCTGTGCTGGTATATGGTTTAGGGATCCAGGTAAGAGCTCCTTTTTTAGTTTCCACAGGTTACAACTGGGAGCATTCTCCTCCTTATAATTTGCTGCATTCACACACATGCAAAAGGTATACTTGTGTTTGTGTAAATAGATAGTATGGAGGCACCAGATGAAGTGCCAATTAAGTAATATTGCCCTTGGAAAAAGAATTAGATATGCATACATACATAAATGAGCCAGAACTATTTGCACATATATTAAATATGTGAAATACAGTGCGTTACGTCCAAAGAACTCAAAGCACTTTACTGAAGAGGGAGGTGTCTTTCCCAGAGGGAGAGTAGGAGGGGAAGTCAAGTGCTCAAGTGCAACAGCTTCTGGAAAAGCCACCCTTTGTGGACACGCTGTACATAATCCACTGGGGACTCAGTCCTAGGGTGCAGCCCTCATATTTATTATCTCCTGCCGCAAGCTGGATATACTGTCCAACCGCTTGTCCCTGGAGTAGAAATCTGACTTCTTGGACTGCAACCAAATCCTTAACGCACCACTCAACAGATCTCACTGAAGGTGGGAGCCTTCTGACTACACTCTCCGGACCCACACGAAAGATGTCAGCAAACATATATAGACACTAGAAAACTGGGTACATAGTTTCTGCTCATGCCATGACTTACCTGCACATCAGGCAACAATGATCTGTTGTTCCTACTCCCCTTGGAAGTCCCATTGTAGTCAGCAACGCAGATACCCTGCACAGCATTCATGTAAAAATAGGCCCTCAAGTAAACTCAGCCACTTCTCCCATCCAAAATTTCCTGGGTCTCATCCAGCCTTCCCCCATAAGGCTCTTTTTGTTCATTTGTTTTGTTTGCTTTTGCTGTCCCTGCACCTCGTGGGAGCACATGTGAGCTCGCAGGCTAGCTCAGCTAATGATAGCAATGCAGCTCAGGTAGCTTGGAGTGCAACACAAACTTCCAGCCCATGCATTTATCCAGGGTCTCAGGTGTGTTTTGTAGCCTGTGCTGAC
>NW_005843522.1:29675-41436 GCF_000455745.1 Alligator sinensis
GGGGATAAAATGGAAGAAGTGGTGCTGGTGTCAGGCACTTGAGGCTTGATCATGCAGGTGTTGTTGACCTGTCCTCGTTCCTGGTGAGGCCAGTGGGAGCTATGGCTATTCAGCATCTAATAGGATCCAGCTGTTGCTGAGGAGGGTTTTTAGGCCAGCACTTTTTTTCTGATCCTACCTTTGAGTTTGTTTATTAAAAACATCCCCATGCCAGATTTCTAGGAGGAAAAAAGGAGACATTATCTGGCTGGGGGGTGTTTTCAGTGCATTCTAGTCATTTCTACCACTGCTAAGCCAAGACTTTTGCTAAAAGAGAGAGAGACTTGGGAGCATATTAGACCTCGTTACCACATTTCTTCATTTGCCCTTGATTGTATTTCTTCCAGAATGAACTAAGTATTGCAAACGTCTTTTTTCTTGTAGATACCTAGTTGACCGAACAAATCATTCTAATCAACAACCACGTGTCCCTTATAGGATTTAACAGAGACCAACCCAAAGAGCTTACATACACACTAAGGAAGTCTTTCATGAAAAGTGTCTTTTCTTTGACCATTTCCCCCAAGTCTATACAAGTGATAAAACACTCAAATTGTATAGTGTGATTGAAAACAATCTTTAGTAACTAAATATTATTCATTATATGGGGCTTTTCTTTTTTCCCAGGGGAATCTGTGTATTCCAATCATTCACTGACTAACAGGAGAGGTTGTGGAAGTGCATAAGTGCATGCATACTTATACTCTTTGACTGATGGGCTCTAACCACTGCTCTGAAGTATGACAAATTATTATTTCTAATCCAGCTGAGTTACAGGGTAAAATCCGGGACCTGCTGAAGTCAATGAGCTCTTTGCCATTCATGAGACCCTGCTGAAAAGACCATAAAATCTAAAATAAATCAAGCCAGGAAAAAAAATGGGAAGAAAGGAAGCATTTCAATCCCTGTGTTCTAGATAGAAAACCGAGTCACAGAGAAATGCATTACCACAGGGGGAGAAGTAGTGAAGAACGTTTCTTTTTTTTTACTACAATACCAACATGTGCAAAAAATTATTTGCTTCTAAGTGTGTGTGTGTGTGTGTGCACGCACATACATGTGCATGTTGCACGGCAAGATTGAAAACTAAACGTTCTAATTAAAAAAAAACTGTTGCAAGTATTTCTGCTTCATTGAAATGCTTTTGACTCTAATAAAGACATGCTATTTTGGCAAATCTGGGACCAGCTCTCCACAGGACTGAGAACTGAACAGAGATGCTTTGAGTCTCGTTCTAGTGTGTCTTAAGCATAAGATCATGTGCCCTTTCAGATATCAGTTCATCTCACTGTGAGAAGAATATGACTGTAACAGTTTAGTCATTTTTTTTTACGTAGCGTGGTGATTCACACTTAAAACAAGATACTTGGGGATGTGAGCAATGATCCCTATCAGCTGAAATCTTCAAATCAGGACTGGCTCCCTTTCCTAAAATATGCTTTAGTCAAACACAAGCTTCTGCAGTCAGTGCAGGGATAAACTGGCTGCAACTCTGGTTTGATGATACAGACTTGGTGCAGGATAGGAGGGTAGATAACCTCCTGTTTCCTTTTGCCCCTAACATCTATCATTTGCATCAGGATAAAATGCCTTTTCTTTGGGGTTGCAGTAGACATAAGATATAATGGAAAATAATCTTCTATGGTTTTGGTTCCTACTGTGTCTATGGGATCCGCAGCAGCTCACAGATCTATGGTAGTCAAAACCTGAAGAGTGGAGCCAGCTCTTGAAAGCTAATAAACATCTGTAGGCCAATAACAACAGCAAAAGTGAATCAATTCTTTGGGTTACAGAAGTTGCCTGCATATTGGGACTCTTAATATAGTCAACAAATAGGAAGGAAGGCAAAGAAAAGACCATCTCGAGATTGTGTTTCTCTAGGCAAATTTCTACTCATTTGAAATTGCCAGTAACTTCCTTCCTAGTCTGATTTGTACAATTTGTGTTCCTACTGCGAGAACACAAGAGCTGCCTTCATTTCCCCGTTTTACTTTGTATGTGACATCGACGAGGTCTTTTAAATCAAAAGCCTAACATATGATTTAGATGCTTTGGGAAAGAAAACGGTAATGCTGGAAAAAGGAAAGTATTAGAAATTTACATTAAAATCATGCAATTTTACTGCACCGCAGAAAATCACTGGGCAGGGCTGAGTAGCAGTGAGCAAGTCTCCATTACGTCTGAGTATAAGGACAGAAGTTTTAAAAAGGGCAAAATAGGTAGTTGTTAATACTACATCAAAACCAAGCAATCCACTTCAAGCAGGAGAAAGCCAGATGCAGTAGGTGTTTGTTTAGGCTCCAGAGTGAGTAAGGCTAGAGACAGAGGTTACACATAAAACCGTTTTAAGTGATCAGAAACTGGATTCAATCTGTAACAGAACAGAAGCTCAGTGCAAATAAACCAGTTTCAAAATGGCTGAAACTGGTTGAAGATAAACCTGGTTGAATGCAGTAGCAGACTTAACTGATTTGGGTCAAACCGGTTTAAGGACCTTCTGTCCTAGACCCCTTCCTGGTTCAAATTAAATCACAGTCCCCCAGCATCCCAGGATGCTTTGTAGCCCTGGGCTAGGCTATGCTGTCTGCTGTAGAGAGCAGGGCTCACCCTGCCTTTCTGCTTCCTAGCTGGAGCAGTGAGGCCTGGCTGGGGGGTGGGGGGAAGCCTGGCTGGGGATGCAGCCCAGTCTACAGCTGGGGTCTGGGACCAGGGATGAGGGTTAAACACCCCTTCCCCTGCTCAAACTTTGTGTCGGTCTGAGACCAAGGAGGAGGGTTAAACACCCATTCCCCCACTCAAATTTACTGCTGGCTGCAACCGTGCACTACACATCGCAGAGACACCTGGAAGCATGAAGAGGAAGTGATGAGCAACCCTGCAGAGTCCTGCTGCTATAATTCTGGACTGAGAAACCCAGAGACCTTGGAGGCAGCAGGATGAGGAAGTGAACACACAGCCAGAGAGCCTTCTCTAGCACCCCCCCGCTTCTGGCCTGAGCCATTGTGGGCACGTAGCTGCATTTTCTGAACCAAAGGTAAATGTCTGTTCACTTCTGCTCCAATTTAATCTGTGCAGCTTAGACTAACTGGCAAAAACTAAATCAATTCAGCCTCAGGCTTTTTAACCGTCTGTACCTAGCCAAAGTGGCATGAAACCCCAACCAAAAGTGTGGCCCCACAATGCCAGTCACTTTTTACAGGTGCAAAGGCCATATTAGGGGACCAAGTGCCAGTCAGTGAAAATTGGACACCTACTTCTCCTTTGTCTTTAAACGTTTCCCCTGGAATGATTTTTCCAAACTGATCCAGTAAATTAGTGGCAGACTGTCGTAGAAGCCAAGTCTACCAGGTTCAAATCCAGCTCTAACCCACAGAGCATGATGCTCCCAAAATCCACATGCAGAAGACATGCACAGAAAGAGTAGTTGAGCTTTGTTGGTAGCAGATTCATCATTCCCCAACTAGGTTTGAACTCAACTGAGTCCTTGTGATATATGTCACGAGATAAGAGATAAATAAGAAGGGTGAAGGCTGGGTATATCTATGGGAGCAGGTCATGGGATTTGGATTAAGCTATGGTGAATGCACACTGCCCCACTCCTCACCTGGCTATAAAATCCCAAGAGATTATAATATAGCCCAAGGCAGCTTTGCCTCTACCCCCTGAAGTCCTGCATCAACTCATCACTATAAAACACAGCTGGAACTGCAATGTTACTCCTGTTTTTGTTTTTTTTCCACTGAGCTCAGAAATACCTGGTTCACTAGAATGAGCCTGCAGTCTAGCACTAGAATACAAGACTCCAGTGAGTTTTGCGGGGTTTCAGGAGCCCTAAGCAAAGAGGTAGGAAAGGGAGAGTTGGCTCATCCATAGCTGAAATAAAAAAAGCCTCATTCACCCAATAGATTCTTGTAATGGTTTCTTCTCAAGTGCATTCAGCATGATAGATACTGGTTGTCTGACTCACCTACTACAGACTGTTCACTCAACTTCATCTTGACCAAAGAGGGGGAATCTATGGTTGAGTTTTCATTTGAATATTTAAATCATAGTTTCACCAGCTCAGACCACTTTCAAAACCATTACAGTCAGCAGACTGAAAGCTTCGTTGCGTCTGGTTTCCATCACATCACTCTTCCGAGCGGTAATCACTGCCCCCAGCTATCTTCTCCCTGGTTTGGATGCAAAGCCATGGAAAAGTATATTCCTCTGCCTATTCCTGAAGATGCATAGGTAAGTGAATAGAAGGGGCTTTAACTCTTCCACAGCTGAACATGCATCTCTTCACTTTCATCCTCTCCTCTTGGCTGCTCTAATTTGTGCCAGTTAGGAACGGCCTAAGTTGGCGAAGGACTATAAAAATACCAGCCGAACAGTCCTTTATATGGGCAAGGTACTCTGGTCATGCCCCTGATGTGGAAAATTCCACAGCGGTCAGTCAAACCTGCTTTAGGGTTACTTTGCACCAATGGAGCAGTAAAAAGAGGCCGTGATAGAAGGCCAAGATCTGACCTTACCTTTTTTTCTGAGAGTTCAAGCCCAGAGCCTTTGCAGAACGTGTTACATGGCTTGCCCCTGTGATGTTTGTTCACAAGTCAGTACAGTATCTAACAGAACTACATGGGCATGTCTACACGACAGGTTTGGGACTCCTTATACACCTACGCAATAGTGCCTGCAGAAAGTGGTTGTACACACGGATTTACAATGACCTGTACGTAAGGCTTGCTAACTATGCTGCAAATGCAGTGGTGCTCCCAAACAATGTACCTTGCAGTGTAGTCTCATATATTGTAGCTGGAGTAATAGAGCAAAAACAGATACAGATAAAAGCCATGGGGAACATTTTGCACAAAGCCCATGCAAATCCAGCCCACTCAGCTTCATTGACCTCTAGCACTATCCCTTGCTTGGTAAGGAGGATGAGGATGACTGTTGGTCCTACTTGTTTCCAATTATCCACTATTATATTTCAGATCCCTTCTTAGGTTGAGGCCTGGCTCTTATGATAGATAGCTTGCTAAAGAGGGAGAGTTGTGGTACAGTATGATCATAAATTGGAAAATAGAGAAGTCTACTCTCAGGAAGGAAAGGAGGAAAGAGCAGAGCTTGAATATTGCAATCTTGAGTCTTCCTTTTTTTAGGCTTGAACACTGAGGACCTGCCTGCAAAGTCTCAAACATTAGTTCTACCCATCATACAATCTGTCAAATTAAATAGATAAAGCTGACCCTGGATGTAATTTGCCTCATCTTTGCATAATGTCAAAAAAGCACGTGGGAATTGCTGGAGTCTTTAAGAACAGAGCTGTTGATTATTTCGGGAAAATCGAGCGACAGCTAAGAAATGAGTCTGAAATGGGAAGGGCCATGTCAGATGTACAGTTTAAACAAGTGTGGCTTTGATTGTCATTCATACCAAATTGCTTCAGGGGGAGGGGAAGGAACTATTTATAACCTGTCAGTCTCAAGAAACTCCAATTATGATGATTTAATTAACACAGAGAGAAGCTTCAGGAAGTCACATCACTCTGAACTTAAAAAGTTACACATTTCAGGCCCAAGATCATTTAAAACATTAATAAATGCTAGTTGAACCAAGGCAGGAATTGGATGTTTCATAGATTCATAGATTGTAAAGTCGGAAGGGACCACAATGGATCATCGTGTCTGACCCCCTGCCCCTGGCGAGAAAGAGGACTGAGGTCAGATGACCCCAGCCAGGTGACTCTCTAGCCTCCTCTTGAAGACCTTCAAGGTAGGTGATAGCACCACCTCTCTTGGAAGCCCAGTCCAGATCCTGGCCACCCTTACTGTGAAAAATGTCTTCCTAATATCTAACCTAAATCCACTCTCAACTAGTTTACACCTGTTATTCCTAGTCACTCCCTGGGGCGTCTTAGTAAACAGTGCTTCCCCTATTCCCCGTTGACCTCCCCTAATAAATTTATAGGTGGCCACAAGATTTCCCCTCAGCCGGCAGTGGTGTTCTCTTCATCTCGGATTGCAATGAGGCCTACCACCTCACCACAGTACCAGTTTACAGTCCTCGTTCAAGGGTCTGAGTAGGATATTCCCTGGTTTGGTTCAGTTCATGAAGTTAGGTGATCTCTGGTCCAAACAGCATGCTTGAGCAAATGTGGCAGGCTTCAGTGACCCTTGAGGCTTCCAGTGGGTTCCCTGTGTAATGCCACATGGGCCGTGATGGGTGGGATGTTACCTTGGGGTCAGTAACTCCCTTGGGCAGTAGAGTTTGGATGAAGAGAGTGACTGGTTCTTGGAGCAGGACTGGGAAGTCGGGAATGGTGCATACTGGGATGCTGGAAGACGATGAATTGCTCGTATTACCTTCATGAAGTAGTCTAATGGTTGCTTAACATGTGTTGTTTAATACCATTTTGGAAATACTCCTTGCATGCAAAGTAGTAAGTTTGCTACAAGATGAGCTCACTTAGCATATGCTTTACTGCTTGAACACGTGGACACTTACATTTTAGGTGCATTTAACACATCCTAAGTGCCCTGCATGGCATCACCTTGAGAAGTAGGAACAGGAGGACACAACCAAAGGGTATAGCAAAGTAGGGAAGATACTGCCCTGGAAGAGAGGATACTGGACTATTGCCCATCCATCAATTATTTTCTGGACTTTGGCATTACTGTTCTTTGGATGAACTAGGTAAACATCAATGGGACAGTTTCTATCCCATTGGGAGCACAGGCAGGGACAGGTTTCAAAGCATGCTTCTGATAGGCTTGTGTAAGCAAAATGAATGTCCTACCACGGTAAGGTTCAAATAAGCATACAGCAACTATTTAATGAGTATGAACTCAGTGTAGTCTTTATTCATACTATCAACGAGGTGATCAGACTTGCCAAAAACAGGGCAGGGTTAAAAACAAATCCAGGACAAATTTCTGGTTCACTCTTTTTACATATTACAAGAAGCTACATCAAGCACGCTTTACTGAATATTACAATTTGCAGGTTAATGCATGAATAACAACCTTGGATACAACTCCTACATCTATTTACTATTCTATGTGCTTTTTTCGTGGTTAATCATTGTAGGTGTTATGCATCTTTACAATTCTGCTGATGAGGGGCAAGGAACTGGTTGTCAGGGAGCAGGAAAAAGAAGCCAAGAGAGAAACAGGCATCTGCCTTGCTGAGCAGCGTGTGTGGCACGGGAAGGTATTTTGCTTTTCAGGAGCCAGCTACAGCATGCAGGTGACCAATATCAAGTAGAAGTCCTTTGCCTGTTGGCAACCAGGGTTGCTGAGGGTTAATTCCCCTGCCGACTGCCTTGCCTCCTGACAAAGGAGGCTTTGATTGAATCATTGGTGTTACAAAACTGAGGCTCCACTCATTTATATGGCTTCCTAACAGCTACGCAGTCCCTTCTTCACAGTTCACTTCGGCTTCTATAATTTGAAGACAAATTTAGAAACAATTTTAGTCTAACAACTTACAACGTCCATAGTATTTTCTTCATTGCCTTTTTCACATCTTCACTTCTCAGGCTGTAGATGATGGGGTTCAACAAGGGGGTTAAGGTGCTGTGCTGGATGGAGACAAGTTTATCCAGAAACACTGAGGAGACCTGAATTGGATTTTACATACTGGGAAAGGGCTGTCACATGGTGTAAATCCACCACAGTCAGATGGGAGCTACAGGTAGAGATGGCTTTATGCCTGCCCTCTAAAGAGCTCATCCTTTTGGATGGTGGAGATGATGTTGATATAGGAAACCATGATGCAGAGAAAAGTGCTTAACCTAAATATTACTGCAGAAGCAAAAAGCATCATCTTATTGATGAAGGTATCAGTGCAGGACGGAGATAATAGTGCGGGGATCTCAGAGGTGAAGTGACTCATTTTATTGGGGCCACAAAAACAAGTATTAATAGAGGTAGAGTGTTAATCAGGGCATCTACGCAACCAATTGTCCATGCTCCAACTACCATCTGAATGCAGAATGTCTTGTTCATGAGTCTCACATGAAGTAGAGGGTGACATATGGCAGCACAGCGGTCATAAGCCATTGCTGAAAGCATAACAATCTCAGTACAGCCTGACAAAACAAAGAAAAAGATTTGTGCAAAGCAGCCATTTACAGAAATGGTCTTCTTCAGATAGGATATCTAGCAATATTTTTGGCACTGTGACGGAGGAATAACACATGTCAACACAGGATAAAGGAAAAAGAAAGAAGTACATGGGGGTATGAAGGTGAGAGTCGACCCTTATCACCACCATGATCCCAATATTTCTTAATTGGGCAATTTAAATAAATAAGCAAAAATACTAAGAAAAGTAGAATCTCGAGCATAGGGTCATCATAAAGCCAATGAGAATAAATTCAGTCATTTTTGTTGATTTTTTTTTTCCATTGATAGTTATATTTGAACCTGTGAGAAAAGTGAGAAAAGAAGAATTACAAATCACAGAGGTTTCAATAACTTAAACAGGAAGCTAAAATGTAGGAGAAAATAAAAACAATTGAGTTAGTTATCCATCCGTCCACAAATTTTAGGGAGAATTATTGTTTTTTGAGTTTTCAAAGGATCAGAAGAAAGACTGGTATCCAAATTTCATAAAATATCAATAGAGTGAGTGTTAATCCAAAACTCATTTTTCAGATTCCCATTTTAAACTATATGTAGATCTTCAATGATCAGCACAGAAGCAAGGCATAAAAGAAGCTTATAAAATATTTCCTTCTGTCAACTTATGTGGGAGCATGAAGATGAAGAATAGAGTATTATGAGTAAATTGAACAGTTCAACATTTCACACAAGCCAAACAGCACTCCCTTAGGAAATGGGGAGGGGGGGTGAGATCAAAGCAAGAGATGCTTTAAAAAAAAAAGGAGCATTATGTAACCATTATGTCAAGAGCAAATTTAAGAGCTAAGATATAATATGAAAGGGCAACGTCTAAAACTGTGTGCGTGTGTATGTGTTGTAAAAATAAATTCTTGTAGTGCCTGGTATGGGAAATGCAATTGTAATATTGCAATACTATCACACAAAAGGCAGGCGAGGATGTCATATTGGCATATTTTGTTCCACTCGAACAACCCCATCTTGCAAAACAGACTACTACAAATACCTGTGTATTGGTGGAGAAATTAGCAAAAGGCTTGCGGACAATCAAAAACATGGAAAACTGCTTTTATTAAGAAACAGTGACAAGAACAGGGACAGAATACTTTCTGATGGAAAAGCATAAGACTGGATGCAATTAAACTATAGACTACTTTGAGATTTTAAGATGCTTAGAAATCCTAAGATTTCAGGGTCAGCTGCCACATTAATATGTATTTGTTATTATTAAGACAAGGATAAAAAGGAAGAAACTCACCCAAAATTCTGCATGCAAATCACAGATGGAAGTTTAATGCCTGCCTTGCAAAATGCATGCCAAATAGGCAGAAGTTTTAGTCTCTGCCTCATATACTCTCCTTCCTTCTTATAATTTGTGAAGACCACACATCTGTAGGTATTCACATCCAAATTCTTTTTGGGGTGAGGATATGGGGCATAGGAGTTGGATCTTTCCTAGATCAATGCCTTTCTTTCTGCTTCTTTAGTAAAAAAAAAATAAATAAATAAATTGTTTCTTTACCAATAATTGACGATTATTTCCAGAATGCTGGTTGAAACATCCCATTGGTTTTAGGACAGCCATTAGATGTTCCTTGCATCAATGGACACTTGCATGTGAACTGCTGCAAAATGTTTGTTGCATGAAAAACCCAAGATGTTTTATAGTTAAACTGAGAGAAAAAAATCCCCTCAACATCAGGAATTGGATTGGCCTGTGTGCACCTCCGTCATAATTGCTGGAAAGCACTCACGGCAGGAGGACTAGACAGGCCTTTAGGCATTGAGTCTCTATGGTGACTAATACCTTCTGTACCCTGTGAAAATACTGTCTTATAGTTACCGTCAAAATTGCAGTGCTCTTAAGTTAATAATTTCTAGGGTCAAATTTTTAAACAGCAACATGGTCTGCTTTCACGTCTGCTTTTGTTGGTACAAATCAGAGGCCTAGCTGATTTCAACCCATGAAACCAAGAAGCATTTTAGATGCATACATCTTCCTCTCTCTCCCTCCGTCTATCCACCTACGGATACATTAATGAGCTTAGCTAGGATTTTGAAAAGGGGGGTGCAGATGGTGTGGCTTCTCGTCACATTTAACACAACATATTTTTTCCAGGTAAAGAGAAACTAGAAGGTTTTCTAAAATGCGATGGGCTAAAGGATGTGTTATTTGGGTTCAGATCAAACTAAAAACATACATCTTTATTGGAATGTGAATTCATTTTCTATACCAAATACTATGTGTGGAAAACCCAACAAACTAGGCTAATATAATCCAAGTGTGTTGCTCATTTAGTTTTGTATTTCTTAGAATTCAACGCACATCTCTTTCAGATTGATAAAATCTTAAATTAAAAAAATAAATGCTCTCCTTCCTGAGCGTTACTGGAAGTTATTTCCACAATGGAGTCAAAGTTTTTCATTAGAGTTAAAAACAGTCAACAGGTTTGTAAAATAGGAGCTACGTTACCAGGAGGAGATAGCAGACAGCAAAATTGCAGATGAAAGATCAGCTTCATTAGTGGAACATGAAGGCTATTAAAACAGGAGAGAGGGTTGAAAAGGTCTGTGGAAGGAAGAGTTTAGAAGAAATGACGTAGATTGTAATGAGCCATAAAATGAAGTGACTCCCTCATTCCTGCCTGAATGGAAATGCTGCTGGTAATGGCAGGCAGGCAGTTTTTAACCTTGGGGTGGGAAACAGCTCTGATTGTGTTGGGTCAGATCCTGTTTGACTTACTAGGTCATTAAGTATACTTAGGTGCATAGGTGTGGTCCTGTTCCACCCTTCTCAGGTTCTCAGGTTCCCAAGTACTGCAACTATGGAAGTTGCCACCAGATTAATGAAGGGAACATCCATGCAGGGTGAAACCAAAAATGACAGTGTCATTACCCAGTGATTGTGTGCGCGCTTCGGCACTGCAGAATTATTTCCCGCCACATAGAGCTTTCTTTCCCCGTTGCAATTCTCAGCTGCAGAGAGAAAAACCCCGGTGCAAAGGAGTTCCCGCCACCCGTATGTAAATTTGTTCCCCATTATTGGCTGTTTCTAAATTATTCCCACGTGGCAGCTAGCGATTGGCTTGCTAGCCGTATAAGAGGCTTGAGCAGTTTCCGCCCAAGTCAGAGATCTCCGAGAATCTCAGGAGGATCCTGAGAACCCCGATTCCGAGAATTCCGGGAGAAATCCGAGAGAATTCCGGCAAGGAGTCCATGATTATCTCGTGGATTTGTACGTATATCTCGGACCGAATGATGGTTTGATCAGCCATCAAGAATCTCTCCCCGTCACCGGACGATCCTTGACATACCCCTGCCCTGCGCGCTCGTTGAGAGTCACAGCACGGACTCTCGTATCGGTTTAGAGAGCTCTCATCGTTCGAGTTTTCTTCTTTTCTTCTATCTACAACTGTAACCAAGCAAGTTTTCCTACCTGCACCGCGACCATCTACGGTGTAAGTAACACAATCTTTAATCAACCTCTACGCGTCAGTGCCTAATTCTAGTCTGCCGTGCCGACTTCCCCGGCCCACGTGCCCGGGCTGCTGGCCACAGCCCCTCAGCCCCGACATGGCGACGAGGATGGGATACGGGGAAAGCATGATAGAACT
>NW_005843522.1:42231-42470 GCF_000455745.1 Alligator sinensis
TGCACAGGGTGCAGTTTGCGCGGCCACCTGTCGCACTCATGTTTCGGCGAAGCGACAAAAGCTTTACGGAGAATCTGAGATAGAATCCGACGAGGCTCTAGTCTCATGGCTAGGACTCATGTCCATGGAGTTTGAGTAATCTTCTTCGTCAGTTGTCATGACTGCGTATCCTGATGGAGCCAAGAATATCCAGCGATCGGGAACATCGACACCCGACCGAGGCTCAAGGCGCAAGACAT
>NW_005843522.1:42782-43140 GCF_000455745.1 Alligator sinensis
GTTAACTTATTTTTTGAGAGTTTTGTTTACAGGTTCAGGACTCAGAGTGCGTGGCGGAGAGAAGCCCTGAGAGACAGAGGGACAACATCATTGGCAAAAGTGAGGGCTTGACGCGCGCCTTCGCCATGATGCCCACTGAAGCCCTGATTGTGCAGTTTTTTTTGTTATGAATCTGGTTATGTGTCCATGTGTACGTGCTGGCTATTATTTAATTTGATCCCTAGAGAACGAACTTTTTATGTTAGCTAATTTTGTGTTTACCCGTTTAGTTCAACAACCAGTTGTGAGAGCTTTCGACGACCCGAGTGACGAGCATGTGGTACAATTCAGCTGTGCCTTCAGCAAGGGGGGATGTCAT
>NW_005843522.1:43399-48186 GCF_000455745.1 Alligator sinensis
CGTATAAGAGGCTTGAGCAGTTTCCGCCCAAGTCGGAGATCTCCGAGAATCTCAGGAGGATCCTGAGAACCCCAATTCCGAGAATTCCGGGAGAAATCCAAGAGAATTCCGGCAAGGAGTCCATGATTATCTCATGGATTTCTACGTATATCTCGGACTGAATGATGGTTTGATCAGCCATCAAGAATCTCTCCCCGTCACCGGACGATCCTTGACGTACCCCTGCCCTGCGCGCTCGTTGAGAGTCAGAGCACGGACTCTCGTACCGGTTTAGAGAGCTCTCATCGTTCGAGTTTTCTTCTTTTCTTCTATCTACAACTGTAACCAAGCAAGTTTTCCTACCTGCACCGCGACCATCTATGGTGTAAGTAAAACAATCTTTAATCAACCTCTACGTGTCAGTGCCTAATTCTAGTCCGCCGTGCCGACTTCCCCGGCCCACATGCCCGGGCTGCTGGCCACAGCCCCTTGGCCCCGACAGAAAGGAGCTCGCAGATGAAGTATGACTGACATACAAGCTCCAGAACATGGCAAGAGCCCAATCCTATCCCATTTTACGTGCCTCCATAGCACCAACCAGCAAGCAACTTTGCTGATGTTTGACTTCCATTTTATCCAATGACTTAAATGCAAGGTACAGTGCCTCAACTTCAAAAGGAGGATGAGAGAAGAGGTTAAGTAAGGCTGAGTATGACACACCAATCAGACTACTGGAATAGAAAGATGCAGAAATTCAGATTCAAACACCTTCTGGGTGAGGAGAGCCAGGGCCTGGGTGCCCTACTTCCCAGTCATGTGCCTCAACCACCCAGCTATTGAAGCTGCCTCATCTTCCTCCTGGAGTTTCCAGGAGGCCGTGTAAGTGCGTACATGTGTGTGTAGCTGCCCAATGAAGGAGCAAGCCTGCAGCATATTATCATCTTTGTGTTTATGCTTACACATCCACACTGCACCTAATAGACTTGTAAACTTCATGTAAGGACCAACAAGGCTACTTGCATGGCTGTAGCCATTTATGCAGAAAGGATGCTAAAATTCCACCCCTATTACATTTCTTTAATTTATTTTACCTAACAACTCAGCCACAACTCTGTTAAAGCAAAGCTAAGGTTAATCATCCCTGATGCACCCCATGGTCTATAGTCTCAGGAACAGAGAGAGGAAAAAGAAAAAGCCCCTGAGAAAAGCCTTCTCACAGAAGACACTCTGTATGAATTTCTTGTGATGCCACCTGGATTTTCCATCTGCATGTCTGCACATTAATCAAAGTACCTTTAGGAGATAGTTTGAGAGCTGTTAAATGATCAGAAGAGTTGCAGTGAGCAGAGTGTGTAACTCAGTTGGTGGTAGCCTTCCCTCTCAATACTGTACAAGATACTGTGTTGTGTGGGGCGTTGTATACTACCCGGTAGAGGATGCTGTCTTCAGTTGTTGAGTGCTTGTTCAGTGGATGAGTGCTGGTATGCTGGAGGACCATGTACATCAGGGACAAAAATGGATGGTAATTAGGTGTTGTGCTCTCTTATACATCAAATTTGGTGCTCATATAGTATTAGAAATTATGTTGCAGCAAGCAATATAGTTGGCCAGTAGGGGCACTCTTCCCTTGGAGTTACTAAATGACCCCGCATAGTCCTGTAGTTGTGTCCTGGGTAATGTAAGATTGATGTTGTAGCTGAGTTGGTCCAGAAATTACCCAAGAGGTAAGGATTTCTTAAGGGGATAGCTTTTATTGGAACAGCTATGCCTTGCATTGAAAAGGTTGTCTACCTTTTTTATTCCAAATACATAGTTGGTACAATAAAAATACCATCCTAAGAAATCCTTGCTCTCACATCTTTTCCTTGTAAATATGAGGTCCTAATCTCCACTCTGTCTTGAAGTCCTGTCTGACTTTTTGCATAATATAAGATCCACATCTAAGTCACCTTTTGACATCTAAGTGGACTTAGATACTAGTGTTCCTAAGCCACCCGTCTCATTTCCCTTGGGAGGGGACAGGCAGTGGGGGACATTAAAACACCTACTTTGGTAACATGCCATCATCTTAACTTTAAGAATAACCACAACAAGCACTGAGCAGGAGGACATCTTATCCATGTTTTGGGTCAACTGTTTTTTTTCTGACCTTAACATTTTACTCTTGGCATTGTAACCAAACTATTTCAGAAATGATATTCTGCATATAGTGGTAGTGATGGAGTAGGCCAGGAACTATGAAAGAAGAAAAGATTTCACCTATTGGAATCCATCTTTTCCAATCATATAGTTGATCCAATAATAGTTTTAGGAAAAAAAAACTTTCAAATGCAGGGTACTTTGTCTTCATGTGAAGCCTTGTCTGAAAATATCCCATCCATGCAGTTGATCCAATAAAAGATATAACCCACAAAAATCTTTGCTGTTTTGCATATGGTAAATTGTAGACGGGTTTTCCTTTATATGCTTTCATTCCTGCCCTACCCTTTTATTATGAGTATTCTTTTTTAATTAAATCCTATTTCCTTCTCCTTGCTTTAAAGGAAACTGCAGCATTTAGGCAACCCAACTGCATAAGAGTTATTTTTAGCATATAAATATAGTCTGGGATTTTTATTCCAGGTTCAGTGCAAAAACACTAGCATGCACATGTTGACTAAACATGCCCAGTTGGGCCGCACTCTGGCCACTAGTTTGTTACGCGGGTATTACCCAGCCCTAGTTGTGACCTGCAATCTTGTGGAGGCCAGAGAAAATGCTACAAGGATACACTGAAGGTGTACCTCAAGAAAATAGATGCTAACATCAAGAGCAGGAAGAAGTTAGCTACTAAGCAACTCCAATGGTGCCTCAGTTTCAACCAAGTGACAGCCTGCTTTGAGGTAAAATGTCTTGCCCTCAAAGCAGAGAAGAGAGAGCATAGAGGAAGGAGAAGGAGAGGACTCTGGCCTACAACCTACTCTCCCCTGAGGTAAGATGTGTAGCCTCTGTGGGCAGATCTGTGGCTTAGGGATTGGACTCATAAGCAACCTCAAGACCCATCAATGAGCTATGGTAGAGATCACCCTTGAAGCAAGGGATTGCCAATGATGATGATCCAGCCCACCTTGTGAAACTGGCCCATTGGGCTGTCAAGAGAGGCAAATATGTATAGCCAGGAGGAAGAGGGCAAAGGATATGTGGGTAAGTGAGGTGGGTACAGCTTTGGATGGGACATAACTATTGAGTTGAGCCTGGGCCCTTGTTCTTAATGGGATGGAAACTTCCCTTCATCTATCTAAATATTTTTATCTAATAAACAGGGCATAGTGCCACATGCTGCTTCAACAGGAAGGCCAGAAAGGAATCTGATTAATGACTGTAACTTGGTGTTTAGTGTACTTTGCTGGGAAGCGGGAGTGGGGCAGGGGTGCAGGTACAAACCTTCAGTGAGTTAAAGAGCTGAGAACTCAGTCCCCTCTTCCTATGGGCAAGTGCCCTGACCACTGGGTTAGTGGGCACTCTTCTTCCTCCGTATTGTACCTAACAGGTCCTCCTGCAGGCACACAGGAAAATGCCCTAGAGGGCAAAATACAATCCCAAACTTGTGCATAAATACCAAAATATGCCACGTTAAGTCAGGTGGGCAACTAACGTTTAGGTGTGTAAAGTGAAATAGAATTTAGCTCAATGGGCTTTGTTGGATTAGTAAAGTAATAGGAAAGAAAAATATTATCACGTGAATATTCTATGGGAAAAACGTCTGCATAATTATCTGCTAGGTTAACACGGTTCTTTGGGTACATCAGATATCTTTTATTAGACCAACTCAAATAGTTGGAAAAATTCTTAGCAAGCTTCCAGGCTTAAATACCCTTTATCAGGCTGAGGACACATCTGCAGTTGCTGTGCATCCTTCCTGGGTGGAATGATTACTATTCATTGAATCCAGGAAGAGCGCGCACCAACTGCAGATGCTTCCTCAGCCTCATGAAGGGTATTTATACCTGAAAGAAGAATTTTTCCAACTTCCTGACTTGGCCAAATAAAAGATAGCAGATGTACCCAAGGAACCTAGTGGGTACTAATGATGCAGCCAGGAGAACCCCCGATCACCTGATGATGGACTACAGTGCTCTGGGCGGCGTGCTGAGGGAGTTTGGTGAACAGGTGGTATTCTCTTCTGTCCTACCAGTGAACGGACGCGGAAGACGGCATGAGAACTGCATCAGAGAGACCAACTGGCGGCTTCAGCAGTGGTGTCTCGAGGCAGGCTTCGGCTTCCTGGACAACAACCCGCACATTACGATGAGGGACATGCTCAGCTGGGATGGGCTTCACCTGCCCCTCAAAGGTAAGCGTGTGTTTTATTCTAGGTTGGCGGATCTCCTCCGGCAGGCTTTAAACTAGGCTCGTCGGGGGGAGGGGAAGATGAGGGCGGGGGAAGCTGTGGACCACCAAACCATGTGGCACCCACAAGGACAGCCCAGCCTGAAGAAAGAGAGCATTGGGAGCCTGAAAGCTATGGGGAGGACAGCACTATGGCACAGGTAAGAAACGAGAAGGTAAGAAACAAGGGGCCCCTTGGGACTCGGAGTGGGGGGGCAGCAAAGGCACCAGACGCACGGATCAAGTGCCTATATACTAATGCTAGGAGCATGGGAAACAAACAGGATGAACTAGCGCTCCTGCTTGCACTAAACACCTATGACTTAGTAGGGCTAACGGAAACCTGGTGGGATTCATCCCACGACTGGGCGGTACATATTGAGGGTTATAGATTGTACAGAAAGGACAGGGTGGGGAAAAAAGGGGGAGGGGTTGCGCTC
>NW_005843522.1:50035-52317 GCF_000455745.1 Alligator sinensis
TTCAACAAGGAGAAATGCAAAGTGCTGCACCTAGGGAGGAAAAATGTCCAGCATACCTACTGCCTAGGAAATGACCTGCTTGGTGGCACGGAAGCGGAAAGGGATCTTGGAGTCCTAGTGGACTCCAAGATGAACATGAGTCGGCAGTGTGACGAAGCCATCAGAAAAGCCAATGGCACTTTATCGAGCATCAGCAGATGCATGACAAATAGGTCCAAGGAGGTGATACTTTCCCTCTATCGGGCACTGGTCAGACCACAGTTGGAGTACTGCGTGCAATTCTGGGCGCCACACTTCAAGAAGGATGCGGATAACCTGGAGAGGGTCCAGAGAAGGGCCACTCGTATGGTTAAGGGCCTACAGACCAAGCCCTATGAGGAGAGACTAGAGAAACTTGACCTTTTTAGCCTCCGCAAGAGAAGGTTGAGAGGCGACCTTGTGGCTGCCTATAAGTTCATCACGGGGGCACAGAAGGGAATTGGTGAGGTTTTATTCACCAAGGCGTCCCCGGGGTTTACAAGAAATAATGGCCACAAGCTATCAAAGAGCAGATTTAGATTGGACATTAGGAAGAACTTCTTCACAGTTAGAGTGGCCAAGGTCTGGAATAGTCTCCCAAGGGGGGTGGTGCTCTCCCCTACCCTGGGGGTTTTGAAGAGGAGGTTAGATGAGTATCTAGCTGGGGTCATCTGAACCCAGCACTCTTGCCTGCTTATGCAGGGGGTTGGACTCGATGATCTATTGAGGTCCCTTCCAACCCTAACATCTATGAATCTATGAATCTATGTTTCTGAATATGGCCTGCTTAAGCAGGGGGTCGGACTCGATGATCTATTGAGGTCCCTTCCGACCCTAACATCTATGAATCTATGAAACCTTGTCTGCATATGTCCTTAGACCAACATTGCCATAACCTAGACCCACGTAATTATGGACATGTGCTCCGGGAGCGGGGAGGCTGGAGTGATTTAATTAAGGAGGTTCTAAGAGCTGGGAAATGCTTTTGAATGATTTGAAAGGTATGACCTGTGGAAGAATGGCCATGGATTCTATGGCTAACCCAGGAGTTGAACCCAGATTTCCTGCTGCTTGGCACAGTACTGGGGACACAGATCTTCCTTTCCTTTTTTTTTTAAATTTGTTTCTAGCATTTTTCAAACAAGAAATCGATTTCCATTGATTTGAGTTGACAGGTCTTATTCGAGTAACGATGATGCTAACCTAACCTCATTAAGCTGTGCTTCACTAATGAAATATGGCACTGTTCAAGTCTATCCTGCAGTTTCTATGTTTAGACAGAGCTAACGTCCCCAGAGCTTGCTCTAATGAACTAGAATAAATGCCACATCTCCCTTTTGATCCCTGGAAATCAGAAAGCAGAAGCTGGTTGTCAAGGATCTATGTAAAGGTACAATCTAAGGGACAGAAAGGTAGGACGCTGATTTCCATTCTCGTTCTACAAAGACATATAAGGATACACACAAACCATGGTCATGGGTGTGGTATAGGATATAGAACAGACTACAACAGAGTGTCAAGGTCAAATCCCCAGCTGCTGTAAATAAATGCATTTCCACCTACTTCAATAGAAGTATGCTGATTTACATCAGCTGGGGATCCAGCGAACAAGGTGTACTTCTGTTGTATTTTACCATTAAGGGAGAAAGAGATCAAGAATGTGGAGGGCCCGGGGGAAGCAAATAGACTAATCATACTCTAAATCATCTCTCTCTCTGCCTCTCTCCCTTTTCCTTTCCACCAGTTATCTAGTGATTCTAACTTCCCTACTCCTGAAGTCCAAATCCATCTATAATGCCAACTAACCCAGTTTTTTTAGTGATCCAACAGCCAAGGGTGTAATATGACTTGTGTGAAATGAATCGGTGCTGTTTCCGTTCATCTCTGTGCGGGCCGGGAGCGACCCGAGTCCTTTTCTGCGCTGCACGAGGGCTGTGGCCAGCAGCCCGGGCACGCCGGGTCAGAGAGGGGAGGCCGTGGAGCCAGAATTAGGCACAAACGCGTAGCGGTAGTTTTAAAGATTGTTTACTTACACCGAGATGGCAGTAGTGTAGGCTGGAAAACTTGCTTGAGTTGCAGTTACAGACAGACAACAAAACAAAACTCAAACCTGCAGGGCACGAGGGTACGTTGCAAAGGGTTCCGGCGATGGGAAGATACAAAATACGAGGGTACGTCGCAAAGGGTTTCGGCAATGGGAAAATAAACCTGAAGGACTCGGACCCGGGTAGAAGAGCTCTGAGGCCGGTCGTAAGGGCTCACAC
>NW_005843522.1:52840-61301 GCF_000455745.1 Alligator sinensis
AAAATCACACCCTTTGGGTTGTGACAATCTCCTACTGGACTGAGATCCTCTCTTGCTGCCCAAAATCCTTGCAACGTATTCTGCAAATTTTGACTTATATGACTTATATTTATGCAGCAAATGATTAAAAAAAAAGTGTTCATGATGGATTTATGTTAAGACAATGGCAGAATAGAGAAAAGTGTTGTTGTGGCAGTGAACTTGTTGCTCTCCCATAGCGGGTAGACTAGAAGAAATGGATTCCCTAAGCGTTCACTCCAGGAGATTTCAGTTCGCAAGTACCACAGCACCCAATCCTTCCAGTACTGCTGCACGTGTATAGTTTTACTGAGAGCTGTGATCAGGGGCAGATTAATTATGCTAGATTTCCTGAACAGAACAGTGCTTCTTCCATGAGTGATCCCACCAATATCAGCAGGGTGAAGTATTCATAGAGTGAGATGACATTCAGTATAAAAGGTATCAGAATCTGGTTCTTCTAGATTGAAGTTGGAGGTAAGATCGGAAAGCTCATTCCAGCAGATGTTCAGCACAGCACAGGACCTGCACTGTATTAGGAAAAAGAGAGCATGAAGATTGTGTGTGTTACAACAGGAACAAAATGGTGGTTGCATGTAACGGATGGTGTGTGTTTGTGTGTGTGTTTCAATAGTTGTATGTTTGTGTATTAATGTCTCTGGACATGTCTGTTGTCTGTGCGTGGTGACCTGTGCACATGACTGGTAGTATCATGTTCCATAAGGGAACTGTCTCATTGCTATTATTAAAAGCAGCATTCTTGGGCATTTTTGTGACCTTAATATTTTTACGTGGCAAGGAATTCAGGGAGCAAAAGTACAAATATTAACAAGGAAAAAAAGTCTGAGTAGGCAATGCAGAGTTTACCCCGTGGATTTCAATGAACGATTCAGATGTCTGAGGAAGTACTAAGGATGGTTACTGTAGCTCTTATTTACACTACACAATCCAGAAGCTTTTCATTTTGGTCATTCACAAACCAATGTGCTATTCTGTCTGAGTACAAGCAGCAGAGCCTGCCCCCAGTAAAAGAAGGGAGGGCTGTATTTTCAGACGCAGAGCTGCCTGAATATGACCACTCAGGTGGCTAGTGAAATTTGAAACTGAACTTAAAATTCATTAGGCACTGGTTCACTTCAATTTTCGCCACTTTACCTGCCTAGCTGATTTTTGGGAGGGAAAATAAAACATATTTGATGCCCATCTGTATCCACAGGTATGTAAATGCCTTAATAAAAATGGCTGTGGGTGAGGTCTGAGGAGTATACTCAGAATTCAGACCAAAGAAACCTGTTTATTGAACGGCTGATGCTCTCTAATGTGCATAGTAGCTGGCCTTTTTTTTAAGGTCGATGTAGTGAGTATCCTAACCACAGAAACTGGAATTTATTTACTTATGGAAGTTGTTAGGTCCCCTTATGCTGTCCAAGTGGAATACAGTTTTCCACAATTCACTTCTGATTGTGAGGGGATTCACAATGTTTAAATGACCCTCTTTGGGATTTTCAGCAGTTCATACAGGGAAGCAGACACCAAATTAAATGTCTAAGTTTTTATATTTTCACTTAGCTTTGGGGTGTCTGGATCAGGTCTTTCACTGCAGGCTCATCTCTAATATGTTCACAGAAGCCACTCCAGGGACTAGGCAGTGTTTGCTGTTGGCGTCTGACTCCACTGCCTTCTTCCACCCTTTCCAGATTAGCGTCCAGGAATTCATGGAGAAAACAAACCATACTTCAGTGACAGACTTCATCTTCCTGGGATTTGGCAGCTCCCAGAAACTCAAGATCCTTCTCTTCATGCTTTTCTTGTCCATCTACATGCTGTCACTCATGAGGAATTTCCTCATTATTGGCATTGTCCTGACGGATCCCCTCCTTCAGACCCCCATGTATATCCTCCTGGGGAACCTCTCGTTCCTGGAGATTTGGTACACATCAGTCACTGTGCCCAAGCTGCTGGCCAACTTTTTGTCCAGAAGTATCACCATCGCCGTAAGTAGCTGTGTGACTCAGTATTACTTGGCCGGGAGCAACTGAACTATAAAAAACACAAATGCAAAAATGCAATCCTAGGATACATTAGGTGAGATATTCCCAGAGAGAGAGAGAGAGAAAGTACTGATGTCAAGGGCCTGGTAAGGCCTCATCTGGAACACCGTATGCAGCTCCAGTCAAAGTGTTCAAAAGTGGGAATGTGGTTTCTGATTATAGGTACATCAGGAAGGGACAGCTATAACTATTGGATATTAAGCACAACGTAGGCACAAGTACAAATGGGTACAAACTGGACCTGAATAAATTGAATCAAGAAACGAGGAGGTTCCTAACCAACAATGCACTGAAATTCTAAGAGAGCCCCTCAATAAGGAGGGCGAGTATTGATAAAAACAGATCTTGTTTCAGAATGGAGATTGATCTGTATCTCACAGTGGTAACCATCTGTTATGGGACAATTATATTCACTTATGTCAGACCCCCGGCCAAATATAAGTTTGACTTGGGCAAAGTGGTGTCTGTCTTTTATTGTGTTATTACCCTACTGCTAAACCCTTTGATCTATACTCTAAGGAATCACGATGTGAAAACAGCAGTAAGGAAAACTCTGTTGAGGACAAGATCAGCCATATGGAAAAACAACCGCGATACTGATGGTGTTGTAAAATAGAAAGGAAAATTTGGGTGGTAGTTTCAAAAATTACTGAATGCCAAAGTTATCTGATACGTGTTTAAGCACTTACGATGTAGGTAGGGGCTTACTCATCTTCATAAAAGCTCCTTGTGAAAATAAATCCAATTGATATCAATGTGAAGTAAGTATTTAAATGTTTAATTTTATTTTTTTTCCAGTAGCAATATAATAGAAATTTGTCCACTATTACCACAAGTTTAACTGATGTTTTTATTGTTGGACCTGTGCGCCTTAATCCACTTTCAAGCTTTTGAAAGTATTATCCTTGTATGTTTCAGTTGGGTAGAGATGACTACTGGGATTTAGAATGCTGATTATGAGAAATGGGCATATAATCTCCTCCAGCTGTTTGGAAAATCCTAAACAGAACGTCACCACTGCTCAGTGACTATTTGCTACCCTTTCTGTCTCATAATTGCCTCAACATCCTGTTGCTCTTGTTCAAACTGAGTGCATCTGCACAAGCTGCTACATAGCCGTAGTGATGGTGGGCATGATTTGTGATGCTGCTGCGATGAGCCACTGTGCAGTACCTTGTTGCTACTGCGCAGGAGGGTCGGAAGTGACCCGTGCACTGCTGAGACTGTGCTGCCAGGTGCACATGTAGATGCATCCACTGAGAACAAGAGGTGAGTCATGCTTGGGTCCAATAAAAAAGATTTCCCTGCTATATTCAGGGAACTCATCATCTGGAAGTGACTGAGGAACAAGAGGACCTGGGGTATTAGCTAACTGTATAATGACTTTGAGCCATCAATATGATGTCATCATGAAAAACACAAATGCAAAAATGGAATCCTAGGATATATTACGTGAGATATTCCCAGAGAGAGAGAGAGAGAGAGTACTGATGTCAAGGGCCTGGTAACGCCTCATCTGGAACACCATATGCAGCTCCAGACACCAGTCTTCAAAAATGGGAATGTGGTTTCTGATTATAGGTAGGTCAGGGACAGCTATAACTATTGGATATTAAGCACAACGTAGGCACAAGTATAAATGGGTACAAACTGGACCTGAATAAACTGAATCAAGAAATTAGGAGATCCCTAACCAACAGAGCACTGAAATTCCAAGATAGCCCCTCAATAAGGAGGGTGAGTATTGAAAAAAATAGATCTTGTTTCAGGATGGATTGGTCTGTTTATGCAAACAGTTGTACAACATAGTTACCCATGGCAGCATAGGGATAGATTTGATAGGGGGTCGGACTTGATGACCTGGGGGTCAGACTTGATGATCTGTTCAGGTACCTTCCAACCCTAGAAACTATGAAAACTAGACAGCTGGGGCCAAATCTGGTTTCATTTTTAAGTGTCTGAGTGTCACTTTGGCTTTTAAACAGATTTTAGCTCCTATTTCTGTCTATGTAGCAGACACCAGAAAGAGAGGCTGGGGCCCTTCCACCTTTTACCTCAAAAGACTGGTGGTTAGGGCACTTGCCAAGGGTGTAGGAGACCCAATTTCTAGGGGGCCCTTATCTAGAGGGAATTTAAAATTGTGTCTCCAACTTTGAGCCTAAATGGTCAAATAATCTGGCCATGGGCTAGACATTACCCATGTCTCTTCTTGAAGCTGTCCCACTGGGTGGCCAAGGGAGAAACATGTCCAAGGGTCAGGAGAAGTGTAAACTAAAGGGAGCGTGCCTCGGTGAGAGGGACACTGCTTAGAAAGGAAGATTACTGTGAGTTTAGCTCTTCCCCTCACCCCACGCCAATCAGATGAAGATTTCCCACTACTATCTATCCATTTGATTCAATTAATTTTAAATGCCAAGTGTTAAAAGCTAACGAGGAGAGCGCTTGGGGTCAGAACCGAGGACTCCCTCTTCTTTCAGAGAAGTGTTCCCATCACTGAATGACACTTCCTCAGACTTGCTTGTTTCCTGGCCCAGCACATTTTTATTCTCTTAATTTACCAGTGGGCCAAGTAGAAGAGGAGAGCTGAGATTTCCTATATATGTAATGGCTAACCCGTGGCCTGGTAGTTCAAGTACTTAACTGGGAAGGGATAGATGCATATCTGTAATCTTCTGGGTAAGGGGAGTCTAGAATCCTGGTCTCGCTTCCAGGATTTTTGCCCAGAGCATTATGCTGTTGAAATAAGATGTGGTAGGGTCCTCTTCCTCCATTCCCCACCCCTCCTGGTTATGAATGGATCTAGTTTGGAAATAGAATCGAAAATAGGCATTTTTGCAGACAAAGGTCAAATAGAATTTGGCTTCTGATACAAATTGGCACAGCTCTATCGAAATCAGTATAATTTGCACCACATAAGAAGCTGGTGCAATTTTTAAAAACCCTGGCCAGTCTGTTCAATACTGTACTTTTATTTTCTTTGGTTTATCCAGCAGCCTGGCTGCCGCTCCGTACTCCACCACAGCCCAGGGTGCAGAATCGTCAATCATGCCTACGCTGGGTGCCCCAATCCCCAAGCTAGAGAGATATGTTTCCTCTGCTTTGCTGTCTCTGTAACCCTATGTACCTTGTTCTCTTGACTGGCCAGTAGCCCAGCTTCAACTAGGGGGTGGACAGGATCCCCATAACAGCATAATTATAGCCTCATCACCATATTACTTTTCTGAAAGCTGTGAGTTTGAACACCCTTAGGGTAAGGAGAGCCTATAACTCTGTTATTCTATATCCTGGGCAAGTGCTCTAACAAGCAAGATGTTATATAGAACAGGGTTTGGCAAAAAATGGCCCACGGGACAGATCTGGCTTGTAAAGAGACTGGATTCAGCCCATGGCAGCTCCAGGAATCAGCTGCATGCTCCAGCCAGGTAGCAGAGGTTGTCTCCCAAGGGTCTTAGTGTTGCTGTGTTAAGTTTTTTTGCTTTGCTGAAGCAGAGGCAGCATCCATAGGGTCCTAGCACCATCTATTTATATTTATTCCCTTCTCAGCGTCTGCTGATTGCTCAAGGAGAGGGGTGTAAGGGAGTGGTCTGCAGAAGGCGCTGGGTTACAAAAAGAGGCCCGTGGTGGCAAAAGGTTGCCAACCCTTGATGTAGAATATGCATGCCACCACCACCACCTCTTGTTGTTGTATTTTAAAGGGCATGCCCGTTGTCTGGACTCCTAGTTCTGGTTTTAACATCCACATGCAGAAAGAGGGTTCATACAGCCCCCCACAGCCCCTCCTAGTGCTGCTGGTGCCCTGCACTCCCCCTGCCCCAGTCTCAACAGCCCTCCTGACACCCCTCGCAGTAGCCCCCCAGACCCACAGCCATGCAGACACAGACACTGGCACCCACCCAGCAGGTAAGTGTGTGTGGGGGAAGGGGCAGGGCAGGACAGGGGAAAGGGAAGGTGTTGGGGGAGTAGATCAAGAAGAAGGAAGTGTGCCCCTGTGCCCACTCCCAGGAGCAGGGCTGGTGGGTGAAGGCAGGGGTGCCACTAAGTGGGCCACACATGCCGGCCGGCCAGACAGGATGTTCGCACATGCAGGCCACCAGTTGCCTCTGCCACTGCGCCTGTGCTACCATCCCACGGTCACCTGCATGGCTTTGTAGGCAAGTGGCACAGGGTGTGGCAGCAGCAGTGTGGTGGCAACCACTGTGTGCAGGCCACATATGTGTTGCCCCGCTGGGGGGTGAAATGGGGGGCTTGCATTCAGCAGCATGCCCCGCAGCCAGCTGCACAGCTCTGAGGTGGTGTCTGCATGCAGGGTGGGAGGGCTTTGCGGGCAAGCACTGCCACCGCAGAGCCATGCCCATTGCCCCTAGATCCAGGCATGGCTCTGCAGTGGCAGTGGGAGGTTTTAGAGGCAGCGGCTGTCACTGCCCCCCACCATCCTTCGCCGCGGCTGCAGAGCTGGCCACGGAGCTGTGCTCCGGCCGCGTGCCCACCTCCATCTTCCTCCCCTGGGCAGGCGGCCAGGTGACGTGTGTGGCCTGCGCAAGGCGGGCACCACCACCCTACACCCTGCATCGTTTGCCCGCAAAGTCCCCACAGAGGGGTAGCCCTGCCCTCACCCCCAGCCCTGCTCCCCGCTGCCATGTGCCGCCTGGGGCCAGCAGCACCTCTGGTCCCGCAGCCCCCAGCCATCTTCCCCAGACCTGCCCTGCCCCAAGCCCCGATCACCTCCACACTCCAAGGGCGAAGGGCGAACCTGAGCCTGAGCCCAAGCCCAAGCCTGGCCTTGGCTGCCGAATCCGCGGATTTCTCTGCTAAAAAGGGAAATCTGTGTTTTCTCCAATAAAAACAGGGAATCTGTGGTTTTCTCCATCTTTCTGTGGGAAAGGAAAACCCCGATCCCTTGTGATGAGGAATAAAATGGTGCACCATGTTGATGTAATTTATCACAGTCTTTTGCAATAATCCTTTTAAAGAAAAACAGATCACTTGGAAATACCTGGGTGCCTATAGATGTGCTGTTAGCATGATAATTAGTATGGGTCAGAGCAGAATGGATTAAAGGAGTCTGGAGCAGGGGTGGGCAGTTATATTGGGCGGAGGGCTGCTGACTGAATTTTGGCAAGCCTTCAAGGGCCGCATGACAGGCAGCCGGGGCCAGATAAATATTAACGTTTGAGGGGCCCCGTGGGCTGTATCTGGCCCACAGGCTGCATTGTGCCGGCCCTGGTCTGGAGTGTATTTACAACACTCCCCTGTATTACGTCCCCCACACTTTTGAAATAGCCACGGAGGCATTGAATGAGCTTTAGTTAAAAGCAATGGGGGCTTAATACCTGTGACAGTGAGCTGTTTTAATTAGAGTGGCTGTATGGGAACCACTCTAATTAAACACACACCCCCCTCCCCACCTCCTGAGAAAATGTATAGGCTGTCATTGGTTTTAACTGGCAACCATGCAATGTGTTTATTCAAACTGTTGTATAAATAACAAATATACTTAGCCCACACATACCACATTTACTCCAATATAAGACGAGGGATCTCCCCTAGATAGCATAGGGGGGAAGCCCTGCATCTTATATTAGTATATGAACCAAAGGAGGGAGCCAGGTGGCTGTTGTGGGTCTGACTCTGGTCCTGAGCCTGGGTTGGAGCAGGAGTTGGAGCAGCCTCTTGCCCCACTTCTGCTTCTGCTCTGTGGCTGGTGCGTCCCCCCCCCTCCCCCTGCCCACTTCCCTTGCCATCACTGCCAGGTGCAGCTCAGTTCTGGCTCAGGCAGGCTTCACTCCTGGGCACAGAGCAGGTGAAAATGCCTTCCCCTGCCTGGCCATCAGCAGCGCTGACATCAGTGCATGGCCAGGCAATGGCCGAGCTTCCAGATGCTGTGCTCCTGGATGGAGTGGCCTGAGCAGCGTCTGATAGTAAGAAGGTGCAGGGGGAAGGTGGGGTCAGAGACTGGGGAAGCATCGAAGGAAAAAGGCAAAGACTGGGAGTGGTGGGGGGGGAATTTGGAGGGGAAGGGCCAGAGACGGTTGGGAGCTGGGGTGGGGGAGATTTATATGGCAGAGGGGGCAGGAAGGCTGAATGGGAAAGAAATGGGCAGGGCAGAGAGCAAGGGTACCTGACCCCTCCCCCTCCTTCCCCCCCACTGTAGTAGTGGGGTGGAGTTCAAGACAACCTACCAATACTTAGCTTTTCTACTCAGAAAAGTATAACGCATATATTATTTTTCTATATCTAGAATCTAATTATTGGAGAGTCATCTTGTATTCAGGGTCATCTTATATTTGAGTAAATACAGTGTTATGTTTGATATGTTATAAGATTTTATAAATCATCTATTTGTATCACCTCATCACAAAGTCCCTCAGTTCATTAATTTAACATGTCTACAT
>NW_005843522.1:61311-64575 GCF_000455745.1 Alligator sinensis
GTTACATGCATTGGAATTCACCAGCTGGGATAAGGAGCTCTTTGTTCAATTTTACAGCTTTCAAATTATACACAAGTTAGACTTCTAAACAAGTAGTGTTTTCCCCATTTCAGAGGAAGGGACAGCAAAAACTACAGAGCACGTTTACATAATTTCCAATTTCATGGCCATCGTATTACGCATGCAAAACGTTTGACAATAAATGATAACTTTCATGAAGGTTCTTCCTTTCTCTCTTCTTTCCTTGCTTCCTTTTTTTTTTTTTCCTCAGCAACAGGGTTTCATCATGTTTCTAAAGTTTCAACTAAGTAAGAAAATACGACAGGTTAAAAAGCTATGAGTTACATTCTTTGTCAAAACCTTAGCAAATTAATTCCAAATCACTTTTCTGGAGGAAAGCGTGTAC
Organism: Alligator sinensis; assembly: GCF_000455745.1. Taxonomy (NCBI): domain Eukaryota; kingdom Metazoa; phylum Chordata; order Crocodylia; family Alligatoridae; genus Alligator; species Alligator sinensis. Next base: position 61,718 of record NW_005843522.1, read on the forward strand.
CAGGTACTCAAGTTTGATAATAAGCCCATTCTATGTTCTCTCTGTCACAACCTATCTCCCAAGATATGGAATCACTTTCTTAAGGGCCACCTTGACTTCTTTATTCCTCAGGGTATAAACTAGGGGATTGAGGGTTGGAGTCACAAGAGTATACAAAGCAGCTACTATCTTGTCCCTGTCAAAGGCATAGCTGGAGGCTGGTCTGATGTAGGTGTAGATAACAGTGGAGTAATAGAGAGACACCACCATGAGGTGAGAAGAGCAGGTAGAGAAAGCTTTTCTTTCCTTCATGTGCCCGGATCTTCATGATGGCTTTGAGAATGAAGCAGTAAGAGAGAGACATCAATAGGAAATCCCCCATGGCTAGGAAGATGTCTGCAGTGAAGACCATGATCTCATTGATCTTCCTTGAGGTACAGTAGAGGGCCAGCAGTGGTGGGATCTTGCAGAAGAAATGGTTGATAATGTTGGGTCCACAGAAAGTCAGCTGCACAATCAAGCCAGTGTTCACCCAAGAATTGGTCACAGCAATTATTGTCACCACAGCGGATAAACTGAAGCACACTCTTTTGTTCATCATTGTGCTGTAATCCAAAGGGTAGCAAATGGCCACATAGCGGCCATAAGCCATAACAGTGAAAATCACCATCTCAGCGCCCAGGCACCGTGTGAAAGAGTAGAGTTGGGCTATGCACCCAGAGAAGGAGATAGTACTTGTGATGGTCACTAGATTCTCAAGCATCTTGGGCATGATGGTAGTGGTGCAGATGATGTCTACTATAGCCAAGTGGAAGAGAAAGAAGTACATAGGCTTGTGAAGTCTGGGGCTGGATAGGATTGATGGCAATGATGGCAAGGTTGCCAAGCAAAGCGATGACATAGATGATGAGGAAGAGGAGGATCTGGAGTTGTGGGTGGATGGAGAGGCCCTGCATGATAAATGCAGTCACAGAGCTTTGGTTCTTCATTGCTTCATACTCCAGGAATCTTTGCAGAGGTACGAATTGTTACAACTTCTTTGGGACATCAACAGAATACCTCATGCTGAGATGTTCAATCTTGCCTGTGGGTTTTATATGCACAGTTTTGCTCTGCATCTGTACATGCATAGCTGTGAGGAACATGGAGTTTCTATAGGAAACTCCACAGATGTATGAGCACGCACACGCACACACATGCACGGCAAAAATTTTAAACTGTAATTTTGACAGAATTAAAAGATCCAAACTTTAAGTTGTAATGAAAAAAAATAAAAAACACCAAGACTTTCAAAGGACACAAAAAAGTTCAACACACCAAATTCAATTTCAATTAGAGAACACTAAAATGTTGTATTTGCATTACACGGTTATTACATTTTCCCTGGACGATCATGAGCTGCAAGAAACATGACTTGTTTAACGATATTTATTTTTGGACCCACTTTATAGCTGAGAGAGATTGTAGATAGATATAAGACAAGCTTGTGGCGCAAACTGTCCTTGGGTAACCTGAGGAAAGGAATTTCATTCCCAGAAGCTCTTCTAAGATATAATAGGTCACCCAACAACACTGTTGATTCAGTAGCAAATATCATCAAACAGATCATCCTTTAAACTTTTTGCCAAAATGAAATTTTCTTATTTCAAGAAAAAACATTACATTTTCTGGAAAAAAAATATCAATATTCCCAAAGGGGAAAAAACACATGATTTCAGCAAACCTACATTTTCTTAACCAATTTTTTTCAAGTTGAGATAGTTTACCCACCTCCACTGACATAGCCTTGAAAATCTTTTAAATACATATTTTAAATAAAAAGTAGGGGTGGGGAGAGGTGGGGCATAATATATTATGTTGGAGATAAAAATATTTTTGTTCCAGGTTTTCTTTGGGGGAGCAGGGAGTTTTGGCTATTTCTTTTTTCAAAATAAATAGCTGTTTTTCCTTCCTTTAAAATTTTTATTCTCCAAAACACCCTTTTATATGGGTAAGCATCTTTTTCACAGACAAAAACGGGGAATCACCTACAATAATCTGAGATTATTGAAGTCTCTACTCTCAATCTGTTGATTGAGACCTGATTTATTTTAACCACTTGGACAAAGGAAGAGTTTCTCAAATAAGGTTTCAAGCAGATTACAGATCCTGTGAAGAGCCTCCTGGGCTTCCATGACAGATACACATCATTAAAAACATTACATTTAAACAACAGTCAATGGTCACAGGACGCGTATCCAAAACACTGGGTATAGCGCTGGTCATTTTTTTTTTCTCACAAACTGTTTTTTGATAATATATTGGGTTCTCTACTAGATACATATTTTAAAGGAAACTTTGTATTATTATTTTTAATTACAATTTAAAAACTAAGAAAAGAAAAGCCAAATATCAAAGCAAACCAAGTTTTCCAGCTCAAAACTACAATATTCTTGACTGAAAAACGTTTTTTTTCTGTTGTTGTTGGGCCAAAAATATTGGCCCCCATTGCCAGAGGTAATGATGGTTGTCTGTGGGTTCAGGCCAGCATATTATGCTTTGCAGCCAAAATATTCTTGATTTTGATATGGAAAAAAAATTGACAAAAATGTATATTGAACTTGTCCACATTTTCTGTACATAGATGTTAACCTGTTTTTTGACCTGATCTCATTTTTGAACAGCACTAATTACAGTTAAAATAATGATTATCCAAATGACTTCTGGGTCAATAGGCTTATGTCCCTAGACATAAGGGAATAAGGGGACCACTCCTGCAAACGCTCGCAGTTCAGCTGAGTGTTTACCACCATGCACTTTTGTGGCAGATGCTCAGCATCAAAAAAGCAATGTGTTCAATAAAATGAATTTCCACATTGAACACTCAAAAAAAAAAAAAA
>NW_005843522.1:66236-77571 GCF_000455745.1 Alligator sinensis
GTTTGTTTGTTTTGATACCGAGACATCCCAGCGTCAAATTTGGGCCTTGCACTGCAAATTTGCAGCACGGCAAACAGTTGCATGTTCAAAGCATGTGGTTTGCAGAGCCAAAAACATGTCAGAGGGGCCGCAAACTGCAAGTATGCACTCTTCTGAATGCACCCATTGTCTCTATCTGAAGTCGATGCTTGATGTAAACTGTTGCAACACCCTGGATTATTGTTCTCACGCTGCAGTGGAACTAGGAGAACTGCCCTGCCCTAGACTGCTAGCAACATGGTGGAAATGTGCTTGTATTCATTTATATTATTAGTGAACTGCACTCATATTATCGGTCTAAGGTGATACTCTAGACAGCATTAGGCATACTGGATGCATCTACACGTGCAATTAATTTGAAGCAATAACCACTGCATCAGTTTGAGCTGGAGTAAACTAACATGCCATTTAAACATGCACTCAGGACAACAGCAATTTGAGCCAAGGCAGAGCAGTTTACACCAGGGCGGCCCAGCCCTGGGCTTTAGGTGGCAGCATCAGGCAGTGGAGGGGCCGGTTGGGGCACAAGGGTCCTGAAAGTGCAGAGCTGTGTGGCTAGGCAGCAGGCAAGAGTCTGGCCTCAGCTGGCTAGGCAGACTGGGCACAATTTACACTGGCAGTCAGCATGTACACATGGGTTTAATCACAGTAAATTACCTCAGTTTAAGATATAAGATAGTAATGCCCATGACAGTACGATCTTACTGTGGCATTAATTAGTTTACTGTGGCCTAATACCATCACACATGTAGACAGTGGTGCTTTACTGTGCGGCTAATTAGTCTACTCCACAGTTAAGTGCATGTGTAGACACAGCCACTGGGTGCATCTACACATGCAATTAGCATGGCTCAAAAATTCCCGGTGGAGTTAATGATGGAATCCGCTGCTCCCAGGCATTGCGTATACATGTGCACTGAGGACCACAGCTGTTTGACCTGGAGCGGAGCAGATATGGGCTGGTAGGGATGCAGGGGGTCAGCCCCAGGCTCCAGGTCGTGGTGTCATGTGGTGAAGGGACTGGCCAGGGCATGAGGGTGCTACTGCCTACAGGCAGCCCCAGCCAGCCCTGCTCATCTTTCACATGTGCGTTTCAGTGCACCAAATGACTTCACCATAGGACAGAATTGTCCTGGACAGTACTATCCTACAGAGTAGTCAATTAATTTACTATGCCCTAATGTGGGCGCGTGTGTGGATGGTGACGCTTTACTGCAGAACTAATTAGTCAACTCTGCAGTAAAGCACACGTATGGATGCATCCACTGGGCACATCTACATGAGATGTTTACTGTAGAGCTGACTAATTAACTGCACAGTAAAGCACATGTGCAGTGTTATTAAGCCAGAGTAAACTAATTAGCTCTGCTGTAGGCTAGTGCTGCTGGACACAAGTACTATTGCATGGAGGAGTTATTCACTCCACCACAATGCATGTGTAGATGCTGAGCAGGGCAGGCTGGGGTACAAGGGTGCTATAGTGCAGGCCTTCCTGCCAGCTAGCCCTGCACTGGAGCACCATCATAGCCCAAATAGCCCCTCCTCAGCACACTCAGCCAGGTTGGAGCAGACCCAGGCTGACAGGGTGAACCCTGGAGCCCCCTGCCAGCTGGGGCTGCTCCACCCCAGTTCAATGTGCTGCAGTTCTGGGTGCAAATGTATTGCCCAGAGCAATAAACTCCAGTGAGAACTGTGCCAGAGTTTATTGCATAAAAATAATTTCACATGTCGTGGCTCTCACGGTGTCACAAATTATTCCTGATTTCCTTCATTGTACCATGGCATTTTTTTTTCAGTAAGTAGGTAAGAAAACTGCTCACATGTAATAAAAATGTTCAGTAAGTATGCAGTAAAACAGTACGTATGTAATAAAAAACCTGTTTTCGAAATAGAGATATGTCTGTACTGTACGTATCTCAGCTGATGTCCAAATGCGTCATACCCATGTATCTACCTCAGACCACTGATGTTAACGAGCTATTATTTGTCAAAATTAATTCTTTTTAATTTTTTTCTGGAGACCTGCAGTATAAATACACTTTCTGGATCCTAGACTGGCATTTGCAGCCCATCTACTCATTCTTTATGGGGTGTCAAACTAAACTTTCCATAAGACAATAATGAAACCTTTGTTTGCTGTCACAACAATTCGAAGCGACATCTGATGCACCCAGGAGTGAACTACACAAAAGTTGCAGCAGCACCTGGTGGAAAAAGAGGCTAATTACATGTCTTTGAGTGCCTTCGTGTGTGCACGTAACAAATGCATGGGTGCGATGCTTTAATTCCTGGTGAGCCAAACTAAACTAAGTCCGAAGAGTTTTACTTTAATGCACCAGAAGGACTTTCAAAGTGTCCATCCTGTTCATGCAAACAGTCCCACAGTTGCAGGGCAGGAAAGAGCAAAAAAAGTTGTGTGTACAAACGGCCATTGAGGTCCAGGGTTTTATACCAATTTAAAGTTGATTGCTTCTCCCATTATTTCTCTCACTGTATTTATCTTAAGTATTTTTTCAAAGTCTGTTGAAGGCAGGAAGAAAGTATTGTTACCAGAAGCAAGCAAAAGCCATCCTTTTTCAAGATGTCATAACCTCATTTTTGCTTTATCATATACCATGAATAAATAAATATTTGCTGTCTGAATGTCTTTTTTTGACTGAGCACCTGATTTCATCTTTACTAGTGTTAATTTGGAGTTAATTTATTGACAATTATGAATGTGCCTTACTATCAGGCTTGCACAGTGACCTATGATAATAAGATACCCATATCTACATCCAAAAACTGCCTCAAATATTGCAAGCTATCTGTTGATCTGCCTTTCTAATTTATCACCCTCACAGTTCTCAAAATTCCTCCATACCCTGCATCTCTCTTTATTTCCCTTAAGATATTAGGGAAATTCATTTTCCATCTGTCTATTTTTAGGGTACCAATCACTGTAGTAACCATGCATTGAAAACAGTGATTTATTCTCTAAAGCTCTTCTGATTATACTTTTCCCCCGCAAAAAAAATTAAAACCAGTTTTCATTGGTAAGGCATATTTGAAGATCTCCATCTCCATATGCGCCTTCAAGGAAGCATGACTCCCTCTTCCTCCAGACACTTAACATGGCTTTCCTTTCCTCTTACTCTCTTTTTTACTGCTCAAAATGCCTTGAGTCCTTCAGTTCTTGCAGGATCCTGAGGCATCTGGGTTGTGGTAGTTTTGCTACCATAGGAATCTCCCAAGTTGGACAGATCCAAAGAGTAGTTGATGGGCTAAGGAGTGATGCAATGATCCTCCAGTTTGGTGGTAGGGCACATTATTGGTCACAGCATTATGTTAAAGGTAAGAGTAACATTAGTTACATCAGTTTTTAATCTGGAAAGAATACTTAGAAATTATGACGATGACGATGATGATAATCATCATCATCATCACTGTCACCGTCTTCAACTTATTTTATTTCATTTTCACGATTACCATGTCACGGAGAATCTGATCTGTTCTCAATCATTGCAGTCTTAAAGTCAGTCCTTATAATCAGTCTTTTTCTCATTTCTTACCCTTTGCTGCCATCAAATGACTCTGCCATGTAAGGCAAGGATTTTTGTGGGAGATCTCTTTTAGTGGACCAACTGAATGGGTGGGATAGACTTAGACAAGCTTTTGAATGGCAAGTATTCTTCTTCAGGTCTTGATATTCCACATTTTCTAGGCTTTTTGTTGTTTTCCTATATCTCATTTCCAAAAAACCTTTCTATTTTTCACTCCAGATTGCTAAATACCAAGGGTTCATTAACCACATTGTAAAGCAAACAACCATCCTTGATTTTTCTGGACAGTCTCAGATTTGGGGTGTACCCCTGAGGAATTACTGAAGTGGGATTTTTGTCTCCTATGTTGAACTCGGGTCCTGAGCCGGTGCAAGGTGATGTTCTGATGATGCTGTTACCAGCCCTGAAACTAAGTGCTATCCATTTCAGGGATGCTTATAAATGTCTGCGGGGCTTCCAGGATTATACTTCCTAAATCTCAGTTGATTTACCAAACTGATGCATTCAAAATTTGAACAAACTCTTACGCTAGATTGTTTCCCTTTGTATATCTAGAGAGGCAGTTTTCTATCTACCTATTTGGCTGGTTTTGGTCTCTGCTTGACACTTTGGCTCCATAAACCTGACTTAATGGACTTACGAATTAGGCCTGTGCGCAGCAGCAAGTATTCAATTCAGATTCAGGTTCGGCTAATTCAGAGGGACAGTGATTCAGTTGGGTGATTTGAGTCACTGTCCCGATTCAGAGATTCGGCCATAGACTAAACAGGCAGCAGTCCTCGACCACACTGGACACAGCTGCCTCCAGCTGGTAAGCCAGTTGTGGTGGGAGGAGAGGGAAGAGGTGTGGGGCAGGGGGCAGATCTCATGTGCCCGTGCCCCGGCTGGGTGAGCAGCAGCAGGGCACGTGGTGGGTGCGTGCACCCAGATTAGGGAGGGGCTGGTGGCAGGGGCTATGGGGAATTTTAGGGTGGCTGCAGCCCCCCATGTCCCTCGCTCCACTGTGCTCTGTGGGGTAGGTGGAGCCAGGGCTGTTCTCCAGGCTGCAGCTGGGGCTAGGTGCCCAGAACACAGCCCCGGCTCCACCTGCCCCGTGGAGTGCAGCCTGGTGGTGGGCGGCTGGGTCTAGCCTACCAGAGCACAGCCTGGCTCAGCCCGCCCCGTGCAGATCCAGGGGCACAGACCTGCTCTCATGCCCTTCCGGACCAGCAGCGTGCAGTGGCAGGAACCCCCATCCCTGAGTCCTGTGCCCCACACTGCCCTGGCTGGGCAGCTTGTCTCAGCCCCAATCCCACCTTCATTGGGACAAGTCCTCGACCACACTGGACACAGCTGCCTCCAGCTGGTAAGTCTGTTGTGGTGGGTGGAGCAGGGAGGGAAGAGGCGCGCAGGGGTATATCAACACCCTCTGCCCACCACAACAGACTTAGCAGCTGGAGGCAGCTGTGTCCAGCATGGTCGAGGACTGCTGCCCGGTTTGTCTATGGCCAAATATCCGAATTGGTGCTGAATTTCTCCAAATCGATTCGGAGACTTCCAATTCAATTTGGACCTCTGAATGGATCTCCCAATTTGATTCGGAGATTCAGCTGCCGAGTCAGGGCAAATCTACTCCGAATTGAACTGGCTACCGAAGCTTCACGCAGCCCTACTATGCATGTAGGTAGCTGAGTAAGTTTTTGGAGAAAGCAATGGGAGGGGGGAAGAGGACCTTTCCATATTTTGCCCCAATAACTAAATTAAAAATGTTGAAATCATTCATCTGGACCCACAGCAAGACGCCTTACATTTTTGGCTACAGCAGACCTATTACGAACTACATTTCACCTAGGAAGCAGAAGATCTGGGTTCACTCTCAAATACCTGAACTCTAAGGGCCCCCTTGCCTAGAAGGGATGTGAACGTACAGCACACACTTTCCTCCACATGGTGCTCTAACTATCATGCCACAAGACGGGCATTAGTCAAGGCCCTCTCCAGCACACTTTTTGAAGCTAAGATCGAGCCCCTTGCCTTTAATAGCCATTGGATAAAATGCATGGTAGGAAGCATAATGGGAACACTTCTTTCTGATTACTGAAATGGGTTCTGATTACACATGAAGGACTATTCCTTTCCAGGCCACCATCTTTCTCACTCAGATGCACACTTTCACATTTGCTCTCTTTCGACGGGGCCAACATAGCTCTCGGTCTCAGTTACCCAGCTTACTGGGGCCAGCTTCAAAAGGAGAGACAGAGTCCCCTGGAAAATGCCTGATGTGTAATTACTGAAGTGCTATATGAGAAGTTAGGTTTATGTGGGTTCAAACCTCATCTGGGCTGTGAAGCTTTAAACCTGTCTCTGGCTTCCATTTTCAAGTCCATTCTTTGGTGTTGCTATATCTCTGTGGGTAGTGAAAGGCTTCCATCTTCTGTGGTATCTGGTTACTCCATAAACAGTATTATATATAACTTCATCTAATTTTTTTCTAGATATTTGTATAGCCCTCCTCACCCTAGTGTTTGCTGCCTTCTATGTCACAGCACCCTACAAGTTTAGCTTATGCTATTTTACACACGAAGAAACTGAGGCACAAGAGAGAGATTAAGATTTGAGATTAAGAGTCTAGTGAAAAATTACAGTGGAAGATTATGAATTCATTTGAGCTACACATATCCAGGCCATGGGGCCTTTTAGACTTTAGTACATTTATGGCTTATATATATCTATCTATCTCCTATGGCTTTTGACCATGTATATACTGGAGCTATTGATTCCAATAGCACTAGGACTGATTCACATCTTTAAATGAGATTTCAAGGCTGCCTAAATATATTTGAGATTTGGATCTAAATGCCTTGGAATCCTAATTTGCATTCCAAAAAATGAATTCAGCCTAGATTTTTAAGATATTTCTGCACCTAAAGGTGCTTTTAGAAGCACTTACACCAGTCAAGTTACCTAATTCCCTTTGATTTGTGTGAAGATTTTTGTGAAGCCTAAAATACTCGAGCACCACATTTCTGATAAATGTATTTTGACTCCTTGCTTTTAATGGTCGTTGGACAGCTTTCATTCCCAGGGAGTTCCTTGAGAAATGCATTTGTGTGTCTATTTTATATACGGTATATCTAGAATAGCTCTGAGCCTCCTAATAACTCTGAAATTATGACTCATCCTCATTCATCTCACACACACCACAAGTATCTTTCCCATTCTAAAGCAATAGCTGCTTCCATCCAGTTTCTATTCAAGTTGCTTATGTATCATTTCTTACCCTTTGCTGCCATCTGGGGATCCTTCAAGGCAAGAAAAATATGCTTGATATTATCTATATTTTTCTGTCTTTTGTCTGTACTATTTATCTATGATCAGTTCCCCAAAGCTTCCAGTTGATCTGTCCACATCCCAGACTACTGGGAGCCCACTACCCACTTGGAGTCAGGAATGCTCCCTAGTGTTACCGCATCCAAGAGTTTCGCTTTATTCTCATTAATTCATCATCAAACACAGCATGTAGGCCCAAATCCTGGTAACCCTGATCTCGAAGGAAAACTAGCTCTGATTTCGGTGGGATAAGGTTTTGAGGTCATTGTTTGGGGCTGCAATATTTTCTAGGTATCAAAATACTTCCCATCACAGGTATCTCTATAAACAGTGATACATTTAACCGCGCATCATTCATAAGACGTGGGAAACATCTTCACTAGGTAGCTACATACGCTTCCTCCCCTGCAATATCTATGAACTATACTGTTACAACATTGTGCTATGGTAAAGTGATGCTGCTGTCCCTTTTCATAGACGGAGAAACTGAGGCACAGGCAGATTAAGGGACTTCTGAAAAAGATGAATGGAACTAGAAAGATTTTAATCAGTTGGTGATCAGGCCTATTGCCTCCACAGAAGCCAAATCTATCTATACCATATGCAGATGTGACTCCACTGATTGCAGTGCAGTTGGGTCTGATTTACATCCACTGGGGACTTGGCCCATTGATCACAACTTGGCATGGCCAATTTAGACCAGCTAGGGATCTGCCTTGCAGCCATTAAAGCCAAATGTGGTCATAACTACTTAGGGGGTCAGAGTACATACTTCTATTCATTTTAATGGGAAAACATCAACCTGTGCATCATGTTCTGAGATCATTTTAATTCAATGGTTATAATATTAATAGAGTAAGCTCAGTAGGATGGCACTCTGGCTGAGCAGCTATGCAGCAAAACAGGATCTCCCAGGTACACATATCATGCTGGGCAGGTCACTAGGGTGAGGAGGGCTATGCAAATATCTGGAAAAAATTATATGAAGTTATACATAATAACTTCTATGGAGTAATGAGATGCCACAGAAAATGGAAGACTGTCACTACGCACAGAGATACAGCAACACCAAAGAATGGCTCCAAAATGTTATCCCACTGATATCAAAGTCCAAATGCACCAGGGATTTCTGCATTGCCACAGAAAAGAAACAACTAGCCGGTGCTGGAGGAGGACCTGGCTATCTTTAATGCCAGACCAAGCCAAGGGGTATGTGGCTATCTTTAAGGCCACGTTTCTAGTGACTAGGGCACTTTTTGAGAGAATGGGAGACCCAGATTATAGCCCATTGCAAGACAAAACACACTTTAGGAATTTACCTGCCTCTTTTAGTACTCTTCACTTAAAAATGATACCCCCTCCTTCACTCCCTCCCCAGGCAGCCAAAAGGGAGATACATAGGGCCAGACCAAGCCAAGGGGTATGTGGCTGTGCTAGATGGGTATGCTCCCTTCCCACCCCCCACCAAAAAGAGGACCTTTGGATTTAGCCTTGGATATTACTCCAAGTGGACAGAAACATCTCCACTTTTCTTTCTTTCTTCCCCTTTCCCCAGTTCCCAAATGAACAGGAATATAGGAAAAGGGCCAGCTTCAAGAAGAAGCCTGGAATGAGGCCTGGGCAGTTAGAATGGAATGAGGCCTGGGCAGTTAGAACTAGCAAGTGGGACTATCTAGTTTGTGATAGCCAGTCATGCAGACCACATGGTACTACTCTTTTCCTACCTTACAGCAACCCATAACTACTGTGGCAAGGTACGGTTTGTGCCTGCCACTTTAAGGGCCTGAGCCCAGCAGCCAGCAGGTGCCTGATTAGGGCAGCCATTTTGGAATCAGGGCTGCCTATATAAGCAGGACATCACTATCTGACTGCAAGGCTGCTGGTATTAACTGGAGGTAAGGACAGGAGCTGTAGGGGTTGGTTTACGAGGCTCCTGGTTCTGGGCATGACCTAAAACTGCACCCTGCCAGGAGCAGGTGGCCTGCTGGGGTTCTTAGTGGTACAGGAGCTCCTAGAAAGTGCCAGGCCAGTTATCACCATAGTGAAAGGTGGATTGAGGTGCCTTAACCCTAGCTCCCACCTTCGGGTGGGTCAGGTGACACCGGAGGTAGTGGGGTCAGGCACAGCTGCAGCCACCTGAGCCTTATGGGATACAAGACCCCAAGGGAGGAGAGTGGGGGCCAGGCATGGCTGTGGACACCTGAGCCCTATCGGGTACAAGACCCTGAGGAGGGAGAGTGAGGACCAGGCATGGCTACAGCCGGCTGAGCCTGAGGGGAGTGAAGAGGGTGGTGTGGAGCCCTGAGTGAAGGGGGTAGAGATGGGGAGCCCCAGTGAAAGGAGAGAGGAACCAGAGGGCTGAGGGCCCAGTACATATACAGACACTTAGCATTACCCTGAAAGGGGCCAGAGTATGCTTAGACCCGGTCAGGTACTTGGCTGGCCACTACCCTGGTGAAGGTTGCAGGAAAGGCCCAACAGATAGTACGTCTGCCACCCTAGGAATGGACTAGCTAAGCCTGTGGCCAAAGGGTGCCCGCTCCAAGAGGGAGTAAGGTGGCATAAGTTGTCGAAGCAAGAAAGAGACCCTGTGAGAGAGGGTGGAGTGAGCGAGGCCTGAGACAGGCAGGCACCATGCCCAGAGGCAGGTGGGGAGCTAGCTGCGGCTAGCAGGGATGCCCACCTTGCTACAAATGCCATAGAGAATGCAACATGAGATCAAAATATTACTTTTGTAGCACGCTGTTTTATCTTGAATAAAAATTGTACCCCTTTGTTTTCCCCAAAAAACAAATGGACAGTTTTAGGAGGTGCGAAGGTCTTAACTGAGTCATGGTCAAAATGGTAAAATTGTAACGCATGTAGCTAAAGTTAAGTAAACAGCTTGATTTCCCAGATAGATGTCAGAATTTTTTTGAATGTCCCATCCACTCCACTCCTTTCATAACTGTTCGTTTGGGGTTTTTTTTTATGGCAGTCACATATGTCTCAAAATGTTCTTTTACTGTTTTACATGTGGGGCACAGAGTGGGACAGGTAAAAAATTGTAAAGCTCTTCAAGTCTCAGATAGTCAAAAGTATTTAGGCAGCTAATTTCTGATTTTCACCCAAAATGAGGACACTAAATACTCTTGACCACCTTGGCCTAAAGCAGTGGTTTTCATTTTTTTTTTTTTTATATGTAGATCCCTAAAACTTTTCAAATGGATGTGCTGACCCCTTTGAAAATTTTGAATGGAGCTGCAGATCCCTTTGAGTTGTAAATGTGAGTATTCACATACTTCTGATTGATCATAGTCATCTTTTGCAGGTCCCTTAGACCCCGCCGACCCTCAGGGGTTTGAAGATCACAGGCTGAAAACTAGTGGTTTAGGGGATTTAATTATGGTTGAATTATCAAAAGTGACTTAGGACCAGATTTTAAAGATAGGTATAGGTAGGTGCCAATGGGGGTCAGAGGCACCTAAGTGAGGTGCCTGACTCCAATCTGAATGAATAGAAATGGAAGCTTGAGAACTGTTAGTCCATGAGAAAATCTCAGTTTAAATATCTCAATTTGTTCTAGTGATGCAGTGCTACAGACCTACAGACCTCCCCCCTGCCCCCCTTTCCACTGCCTATGGGTAGTTTCCTCATTGTGTGCAACTGTTGTTATTACTATTACCATTGAGTACTACTATTACTATTACTTAATCTGAATTTACAAGCATGTAACCAAGACTAGAAGACCCAGTCCTGCCCCAATCCTGGCCTGTCCAGCCAGCTGAAGGAGGCAGGGACTCAAGAACAATAGTGAAGCTCCATCCATGCCAGGTCTGGCCTGCCAAGAACCAAGCTGGGCAGTTCTGCAAGATTTGCCAGGGCTATGCACAATGTCACTGCTGGAGTAATGGCAGTTCACAAATGAGCGAGATCTGTGTGTCCATGTATCAGAGTTTCCATGTTGGAGGAAATAAGTGCACTTCTAAACATACATAGTCACATATATGAATACACTAAACTCAGCTTATGTGTTTCAAGTCTTCCTTGTGCTGGAGAGAAATCAGCTTGTTATGTTGTGTGGTAGGGAAAAAAACTCCCCTGTGCTTCTGAGGCTGAGCATTATACTCTGTGGGTGCATGTGCACATGAACTTGATTTGACACCATAAACTCTAGCACAGTTTGCTTTTGGGCGCAACATTTACACGTGTGCCTTGGAGCAGAGCATGTTGAGCAGAGGCAAAGCAGCCCTGGCTGGCAAAGAGCTTGGGGGTCAGCCTGGGGCTGAAAACCAGCTCAACATGTTGTGGAGGGGCTGGCCAGGTCATGAGGGTGCTCCAGGACAGGGCTAGTTGACCAGCAGCCCTGCAGTGTAACACCCTCATAGATTCATAGATGTTAGGGTCGGAAGGGACATCAATAGATCATCGAGTACGACCCCCTGCATAGGCAGGAAAAAGTGATG
>NW_005843522.1:78465-91535 GCF_000455745.1 Alligator sinensis
CCGGACCACACGGGACACAGCTGCCTCCAGCTGGTAAGCCAGTTGTGGTGGGAAGAGGTGTGGGGCAGATCTCATGTGCCTGTGCCCCGGCTGGGTGAGCAGCAGCAGGGCATGGGGTGGGTGCGTGTACCCAGATTGGGGAGGGGCTGGTGGCAGGGGCTATGGGGAATTTTAGGGTGGCTGCAGCCCCCCATGTCCCTCGCTCCACTGTGCTCTGTGGGGTAGGTAGAGCCAGGGCTGTGCTCCAGGCTGAAGCTGGGGCTAGGTGCCCAGAACACAGCCCCGGCTCCACCTGCCCCGTGGAGTGCAGCCTGGTGGCAGGCGGCTGGGACTAGCCTACCAGAGCACAGCCTGGCTCAGCCCGCCCCGTGCAGATCCAGGGGCACAGACCTGCTCTCATGCCCTTCCGGACCAGCAGCGTGCAGTGGCAGGAACCCCCATCCCTGAGTCCTGTGCCGTGGCATGAGCCGCCGGAGGAGCCACTGGAAGAGCAGCTCCCAGACCAGTGGCAGGAACCGCCCTCCCCAAGTCTCGCACCCCCCCGCCCCAGCTGGGCAGCTTGTCCCAGCCTCAGCCCCAATCGCTCCCTTGCTGTGGGGGTGTTGATCTGCCCCCCTACCCCTCCGTCCACCTCAACAGACTTACCAGCTGGAGGCAGCTGTGTCCAGCATGGTCGAGGACTGCTGCCCGGTTTGTCTATGGACGAATATCTGAATTGGTGCTGAATTTCTCCAAATCGATTTTGGAGGCTTCCAATTCAATTTGGACCTTTGAATGGATCTCCCAATTTGATTCGGGGATTCAGCTGCCGAGTCAGGGCAAATCTACTCTATCCAGTTCCTCCAAGTGACTTTGCACCAACTCAGGGTCTACGCATGCTGGTCTGGCACCTTGCTGCTGCCTCTCTACAAAACGTAGGTAGCTGCGTGAGTTTTGGAGAAAGCAATGGGAGGAGGGAAGAGGACCTTTCCATATTTTGCCACAATAACTAAATTAAAAATGTTGAAATCATTCATCTGGACCCACAGCAAGACGCCTTACATTTTTGGCTACAGCAGACCTATTACGAACTACATTTCACCTGGGTTCACTCTCAAATACCTGAACTCTAAAGGCCCCCTTGCCTAGAAGGGATGTGAACGTATAGCACACACTTTCCTCCACATGGTGCTCTAACTATCATGCCACAAGACGGGCATTAGTCAAGGCCCTCTCCAGCACACTTTTTGAAGCTAAGATCGAGCCCCTTGCCTTTAATAGCCATTGGATAAAATGCATGGTAGGAAGCATAATGGGAACACTTCTTTCTGATTACTGAAATGGGTTCTGATTACACATGAAGGACTATTCCTTTCCAGGCCACCATCTTTCTCACTCAGATGCACACTTTCACATTTGCTCTCTTTCGACGGGGCCAACATAGCTCTCGGTCTCAGTTACCCAGCTTACTGGGGCCAGCTTCAAAAGGAGAGACAGAGAGTCCCCTGGAAAATGCCTGATGTGTAATTACTAAAGTGCTATATGAGAAGTTAGGTTTATGTGGGTTCAAACCTCATCTGGGCTGTGAAGCTTT
Source organism: Alligator sinensis (assembly GCF_000455745.1). Lineage (NCBI taxonomy): Eukaryota > Metazoa > Chordata > Crocodylia > Alligatoridae > Alligator > Alligator sinensis. Next base: position 80,039 of record NW_005843522.1, read on the forward strand.
AAACCTGTCTCTGGCTTCCATTTTCAAGTCCATTCTTTGGTGTTGCTATATCTCTGTGGGTAGTGAAAGGCTTCCATCTTCTGTGGTATCTGGTTACTCCATAAACAGTATTATATATAACTTCATCTAATTTTTTTCTAGATATTTGTATAGCCCTCCTCACCCTAGTGTTTGCTGCCTTCTATGTCACAGCACCCTACAAGTTTAGCTTATGCTATTTTACACACGAAGAAACTGAGGCACAGTCCTGCAGAGGAGTTAATGAGTTTACTTTGACCTAATAGCACAACACACACAGACATTGACAGTTTACTGCAGAGCTAATTAGTCTGCTCTGCAGCAAATGCCTTGTGTAGACATGCTCTGTGCATGTGCAGTGTGTATATTCATATATGTGTATACATGTGTGTGTTCCTGCTGCTTGCACTGGAATAAATTATATCATTTATATAACGCTGTGTGTGTATACATATGTTCCTATGTGTGCCCAATGCTATTCTGCTATTCTTCCAGTTGTGCATTTGTTTCAGGGTACCCAAGAATATGCATGGTATATCCCTTCAACATGCTTCTGGAGAAAATCCTGGTGATCTTCAAAAAGCGTCTAGATGCCCACCTTGCTGGGGTCATCTGGTCTTTCATCTGGTCATCTGGGTCTTTCCTAGATGTGCATGGGGGCTGGACCTGATGATCAGTATGGTCCCTCCAGCCCCTAACAACTGTAAAAAAATAAAATAAAAAAAATAAAATAAAATAAAATAAAAAAAAGGGATCTTTTATGTGCGCTGTGCACGCATGCATGTGTCTGCTGCCCTCTGTTAGTGGAAAATGTCCAGCTGCATGTGGGTGCGTCATGTAAGCAGCAAGATATAGATGCTGAGCCTATTCAGGATGCACATGTAGTTAGCTGCCTCTGTCTGGAAGGAATGATATTGTTCAGTGTGAGATCAAGTGTGCACTGCCTCCTTCTGGAAGGACTGATGCTGCATTTGTAGCAGTGTGGGCATGCACTGTCATTTCCTGGAGGGAATGATACTGCTCACTATGTATATGGAGGTGGGAAACAGGCATTCATCCTGACCCATGATGGAAGAAGAAAGTTTAGACGAGCCTCAGTCCTGGCTGAGGAGGGCAGCTCCACACAGGCTGGGTATTAGCCACAACTCTGGTCTGGCCTAATACGTGCTGTGCTGAGGAAGTTCAAGAGGGGGACTACAATGTCTGCCTGCAATGTGAGGCCTGGAATAGCAGGCACATCTGCAAGTCACAATAAGGACGCAGAGAGAGAGAGAGAGAGAGTGTGTGTCGGGGGTGGAAGTGGGGAATACAGTCTGGGTCCAGGTGAATTATCAGTCATGTGTCCAAGGCAGGAAACATAAGAGAGATACGTGGCTCCTTACTAAAACGCATTAACACAAATAGGAATCGGGTCCAGGACAGGTGGTTGCTGGTTTGCTAACCAAACTGCAACGAGGACCGGGCTTCTGACATTTGGGATGCACAGATCTCAGAAAAAACTGGGCAGGGAAAATCCAGTCCTAAGGTAGCAGAGTGGGCAAAGCAGGATTGAAGGGGATTGTTAAGGCTGGAAAGGCTTGGGGCTAGGGAGAGTAAGTGTGTTAAAGTCAGGAATAAGAGATGTTTTTTAGAGCTGGTGATGGGAGAGCCCAGGTCTGGGGAGGAAGAGGGGCTGCAGGTAATGGTAAGTAAAATTGCCAGAGCTGTGTGGGGAGAGGGCCTAGGAGCTTTATAGCAGGCTCTGTAGGTTATGTTTAATGCACGTTGGCAGAGCTATGGGTGTATGTGCATGCACAATTTTTTGGGAGCCCAGTGTTGGGCAGCAGGGAGGCCTACAGGTCATGCATGCGGCTCCTGGGCGCATATTTATGTCCAACACGGTGGCACCTTACAGACTAACTGGTTATCTGCCATTGAAGGCTGGAATCCAAGCAGTGTTTTTTCGAATGTGACACCTGGGCCTGCCTGCCTGTGCTGACCTCCTGGGAACCTGGGCTGCATTTGTGTGTCGGTGACTCTGCACCCTGCCCCTCACATTCCTTGCAGACTGTATGGATGGGATTCATTCACAGAATTAATAAATGAAGGAATCACCCTTCCCATGAACTGGCAATCACGGCTTGACCCATATTACCTTATCCATCAGGGGGCAACTTGACAGATAAGCTGTTCATTTCCTTCCTTCCTTAAACTTTAATCTATACTCCGTGACTTTCTTTTCATACCAGCCCCAGAAGACTTCCTCAGACCTGCATTTCCCAAGTTACTTTTTATTCTAACGACTCCCAGTGGGACCCATCAAGAACAATCAATAGCTTTGTTTCTGTCACAGCCCTTAATGCCCAGAGATTTGCCACATCTCCCTGCACTGTCCCTGGCTCCTCGCCTCAGCACAGTATTCCTTGGAGTGCTCGTTAAAGCGCATGATGTTATAATGATCGATGTGGGCTCCTACAATTCTCTGGAGCAGCAGGTACTTCACCGCTAATTAGAGAGATGTCTTTTTAGAAGGTGTGCTGCTGAGAAAGTTCTTGTTAATGATTATTGGAACTTTTTTTGTTTAACTGAAAAGTGTATTAATTTTATCCAAATGAAAAAGTAAAGTTAACATGTTTCAAATTAAATGGATGAGGAAGCTTTCTGAGTAGGGGTCTGTCACTCCAGATCTTTGATTAGATAGATAGAAACAGATGCAACCTATTGGCCAATATGTTCTTGCCACTTTCCTTGACTAGTCACGAGGGGCTAGGAGTCTTTGCTTGATCTTTAACCACTACCACTACCATAGCCATGCATAGAAGAGGGTTACAGTTGTATTGCAAAACCTTGTTAGGTTCATTTCCCATTTGCTTTGTCTCTAAACAATTAACTATACCGTCATGAAAAATATTCTTTAGAACTAACAAAACGAACCAATGATATTTAAAAAATGAATGCAGTGCTCCTGACATTGAAAACAGCCACTCTGCAGCCCCTGCCCAATGAAGTTCGCTATGCATAAAGAATGTGTTCATAAGTCTTGGGTGTAGAGACACAGAGAGAGAGACAGATAGACAGAGAGAGAGAGGGGAAAAAAAAGATTTATTTTTACATCGTTGCAAACTATTAATAACAAAAAGTGATGGCCCTCCCAAGGAGTCAAGAATGAAATATTGGGTGGGGGGGAAAGGATTTATTTTTACATCATTGCAATCTATTAATAACAAAAAGTGATGGCCCTCCCAAGGAGCCAAGAATGAAATATTTGTCAGTAATAAAAACACTCATTTGTCCAAACACTGAAACCTGTATAGAAACCACTTGAATATAGAGAATACAGAATTCTTCAGTATCTGCTTAATGAACTCTAGCTGCACAGGAGGTGGGTTCGTTTCTTTTCAGATGATCTATCTATCATTCTTCCTTTCTTCCTCTTTGGAGGTGGGTTAATTTCTTTTCAGAAGATCTATCTATCATTCTTCCTTTCTTCCTCTTTCTCTCTTTTGATTCCTGGTCTGGGCACATTTGGATCTAAACTCTTAGCTTTGTAACAAAATGTGGACAAGTGCGTCACGCTGGGCCACTGAAGAGGCACTCTGCAACCTAAGTGGTGCACAAAGGTGCCCATGGCTAAGACCCCATGCAGCAGTGCCCACTGGAAGCCACCAGGTACCCTGCACAGGGTGTGCAAGGATGGGTTGGCTTACCCTGGTCTTGTTGTCACTAGGCATCACCTCCAAGTCATGTCAGGCTATTTTTAATATAATCTCTGCTGCAGTCAGGGCAGGCACCAAAGACAGGGATGTGGCACACTTCGACCGTGGATGTGAACAGTGCCTTCCCAGACAGGATCTCAAGGCAGATCACCTGAGTTGTAGTGGGGCACAGGGAGGGACAGCAGAGTGCCAGGCCTGCCACTCTCATTGCTGCCCACCACTGGAGAAACAGGCAGTGATAGAGGTGGTCTGTCTAGTGAGCTGCCACTGGGGAGGACTTGTGGTGTGCAGAGGTGGTCTTCTAGTAGGGAGGAAGGAGCAGAGGCACCTGTTGCTTTTAGGCAGAATTTGGGGATGGGTTGGACCCTCCACAGCAGCTCTTTTACTCCCTGCCTCTGGCCTGCTTGTGACAGCCTAGAAATGAGACAGTAAAGCCACTCTGGGGATGTCCTGTCTCTCAGAGGTGCTCTTAAGACTGCTTGGAAGGTGGGATGAGCATACACACCGTTATAATAACTATGGTATAAGTTCCTACATAAAATAGAGGAGAATGTAGCTCCATTAGGTGTGTGATGGGTGTAAGCCAGTGGTTCTCAGCCCCTACTGTGTATGTGCAGCTGCCCACTGATAGCTGCTCATCCTTTGCAATTTATATCCATGCCTTGAGTCATGAAGGTTATCACACTGCCTCACAGTGGCTATTACAAGCCATTTTCCTTGAGGAAATGGTTACCTCTGAATAGACATAGACACACAACACCTTCACCAGTGTAATTATGACTGCTGTGTATTTCAGCCTGATTGTCCTTGCAGTATTCATACACAAGAATCAAACTTGTGGTTTCTTGTCTACACCAGCATAAGGCAGCACAGAGTGCTGCATCCTATATGTCTGATCCCCATAAAAAATCATCTTTCTAATACACTGCTACAGGGGTATATGGTAGCACAGAGTGCCAGGCAGAAAGAAGTTAAAAGCTTCTACAGATCTATGGCTTAATACAGTAGTTTCCAAACTGTGGTACATGTACCACTCATAGTAAAAATGGACATGCTGGTTAGATTTTCACTTGAACAAGTCTTATTTTTATTTAGTCTGGGGAACAGCAGGGGTTTCCCCTTCCCCCAGCACCTTTTATTTGTGCTTTTGAGATGTTTGTGCAGAGACTGAGGTGGGGACACAGTCATTAAGAGGGTTCATAGATTTCATAGATTTCTAGGGTCGGAAGGGACCTTGTAGATCATCGAGTCCAACCCCCTGCTATAGGCAGGAAAGACTGTGGGGGTTAAATAACCCCAGCTAGGTGCCTATCTAATCTTTTCTTGAACACCTCCAAGGTAGGGGAAAGCACCACCTCCCTTGCAAGCTCATTCCATATTTTGGCAACCCTCACCATAAAGATTTTCTTCCTGATATCTGATCTAAATCTACTCTCCTTTAGTATGTGGTCATTATTCCTAGTAACCCCCAGGGCCCCAGTGCCAGGTGGATGAGAGTAAGAAGTGAAAGAAGCATTGTATATGGATGATATCAATGTTATAGTAAGGGACAGATTGTGCCATACCACTTGTTCTTTGGAACAAGTCTGGAACAGGCCTGGCCATTACATGTCATTGTAATAATGACAATGGATCGCATTTTCAGGGGAGCTAAAGGGAGATCATAACAAAATCAGACACTAATCCTCAGTAGAGTCCAGAAAGCCTTAAGAAAATGAAGCCAGCACCATTAACTCTAGCTTGTGGATGGCAAAACAGGCACGGAGAACTGCAGCAACTTGACCAGGTCACAGACTTCCTCTGCGATAGGCTTGGAAATGGAGCCCAGGTCTACAGGGCCTGACCTCCCCAGGCATGACATCCTCTTTCTAGCACGCTGAGGTCATAGTGTCTTTTAAGAATAAGGGATATCAGCACTTGGACCATAAAAATGTTATCAAACACGATATTGTTTATCTACTGAGAGTAACATTTTGAGAGTACGAGTCATGCCGCACTGACCCGACCACTTTTCTCAAAGCAACCTTCACCTCTTTGTTCCTCAAAGCATAGATAAAGGGGTTCAGCACTGGAGTGACAATAGTGTTTAGTACATGGACAGTTTTGGTCAAATGGAGTGATTCCTTTATGGAAGGCTTGACATGCAGGAAAATGGTGGAGCCATACCAGATAATCACGACAATCAGATGAGAAGAACAAATAGAAAAGGCCTTTTGGAGATCTTTGGCTGATGGGATGCTCAATATTGTGGAGATGATGTAAACATAGGATACCAGAGTTATTGTGCATGAGCCCAGGATGACAATGAATGAGATGATGAAGGCCACCAGCTCCACTGAACGTGTGTCAGTGCAGGAGAGAACTATCCATGGGGCTATGTCACAAAAGAAATGATTAATGATATTATGTCCACAGAAGGACAGCCTGGAGATCAAATATGCTTGGGCAGAAATAGCTAGAAAGCCACAGAGCCAAGAGCCAGCTGAGCAGACAAGGTGCCATTCATAATGGAGCTATAGTGCAGTGGGTAGCATATGGCCAAATACCGGTCATAGGCCATGACAGCCAGGAGGAAATATTCTGTACACCCAGGGGGAAAACAAAGTACATCTGTAGGAGGCAGGTGAGGAAGGAGATTGCCTGACTTTTCTCCAAGAGGACTGCCAGGGCTTTAGGGACACAAGCTGTTGTGTACCATATTTCCAGGAAAGAGAGGTTGCAGAGAAACCAGTACATGGGTGTGTGTAGTTGTGGGTGAGTTCTCACTAAGAGCATAATGGAGACATTTGCTGTCACTATCAGGATGTACATGAAGAGGAAGAGCATGAAGAGGGAGACCTGAAAATCACAATTGCCAGGGCATCCTTGGAGGATGAAAACATATGGACTACTCTGGTTCCCCCTTTCTGCACTGGCTGTAAAATTCATCTGTCAAGTCAGAAGACACAGTAAGGGGATACAACTGAATATTATCCAATACATTGCTGGATGTTGTGAAATATATTCAATAACATACTCTTTAAAATTATATATATCCTTTTGGAACAAGCTTATGAAACACCGTCATCTATTGTTCTCTCCTCTCTTATAACCTCTAGACATGACTCGATGTGACTCGGGCTCCCCCAGCAGCTCAGATAACACTGCAACAATCATAGGGAGAGAGTTTTAAAAGCACTGAATGGGTTGGGGTTTTTTTGATGATGATGGTGATGAAATTAAATAGAGAGAGACTGAAAACCAGAGGGATATGAAAATACACATGGATACACATATGCAGGCAGAGGGTGTCAAAAGAAAGGGGTGAATGTATGCATGTGTGTGGTGAGCAAGAGAGAGGCTAAAGTTAAGTTTGAGGCTTTCAAAGAGTCCTAAGAGAGTTAAGCATCGTAGCATCTTTGACAGGAACATCAAACATGTGCCTGCCACATAGAGATACTGCTGTCTTCCAGCATCCCAGAATGCACCATTCCCCATCCTTATTTACAGCTTTGGAGACAGGAATTAACCCTTAATTGTCCCAACAAGCTGCAAACTAGCTCCTTGGCCCTTCCCACACTGCACACAGGAACTAAGCTTTTACTAGAGTACCCAGGGGAAGAGCAGGGTTGGGCCCCACCACCATCATCTGCCCCCCTAAACCTCAGCTTCCCCCACAAGCCAAAAGCAGGCTGTCAGCGAGGCAGGCAATTTACATTTTGCTCAGTTCTCAGGAATCAGTGGAGCAAGGCATGCTGGAATATCTGCTCAGCATCCCTATAGTGGTGAAGCATGACAACAAGCTGCAAACTAGCTCCTTGGCCCTTCCCACACTGCACACAGGAACTAAGCTTCTACTAGAGTACCCAGGGGAAGAGCAGGGTTGGGCCCTACCACCATCATCTGCGCCCCAAAACCTCAGATTCCCCCACAAGCCAAAAGCAGGCAATTTGCACTTCGTTCACTTCTCGGGAATCAGTGGAGCAAGGCATACTGGAATATCTGCTCAGCATCCCTATAGTGGTGGAGCATGAGCACTGCATGCTCAGACTCATTGGGAGTGCCTGCTTCTGTATTGTTCCAACTTTATTGTAGCTCAAAATCCCCAAATTTGGAATTGCACAAACTGAAAATGTCCCAAGGCCCACTGGCACCCAAAATGGGACAGAACAGCCTACCTAGAGAAACTGGGATCTTCATCCTTGGAGCAGGTTAGACAGACATTTAGCCAGGATGGTTTAATCAGGGTTGATCCTGCCTTGAGCTGGGAGCTGGATTACATGACCTTCTGAGGTCCCTACCTAGAGAAACTGGGATCTTCATCCTTGGAGCAGGTTAGACAGACATTTAGCCAGGATGGTTTAATCAGGGTTGATCCTGCCTTGAGCTGGGAGCTGGATTACATGACCTTCTGAGGTCCCTTCCAGCCAATGATTTCCGAAAGAAACAAAGAGATTGAAGCTCCCAGCTCATGAATTGAGTCTTTGGCATCAAATGTCTCATTTTGAATATGCATTTGGAGTAATATATTGATGCAAACAGCCAGCCTGTGCTCATTTAGAACAGCCTTCCTAGAGAAACTGGGATCTCCATCCTTGGAGCAGGTTAGACAGACATTTATCCAGGATGGTTTAATCAGAGTTGATCCTGCCTTGAGCCGGGAGCTGGATTACATGATCTTCTGAGGTCCCTTCCAGCCAAGGATTTCCAGAAGGAACAAAGAGATTGAAGCACCCAGCTCATGAATCGAGTCTTTGGCATCAAATGTCTCATTTTGAATATGCATTTGGAGTAATATATTGATGCAAACAGCATTCAAATATGTAGAAGCAAAGGTCATTAAACTGATTTTATATTACTAAGAAACACTTGGATGAGACTTTCAGAAAGAGCCTAATTGAATTTGCTACCCACATGAAATTCATTGGAAGACGATTGCTAAATTCCCTTGGACTTCCTTAGAAAAATAGTCATATGATCCGTTTCTCTTACACGAATTCAGGTTCACAGAGGAGAAAATGTCAGTCTCATAAATTAGATTTGGAGTCAGTGTGAAGAAGAGTGAAAACTTGTTAAAGTGCTTTTCAGAAAAGGAAAAGCCTGTGTAGAATGGGTGTGACCTACTTTCACCATTGCAGAAACAGAAAGCTTATAAATTATTGTCTATAACCATATATTTAAAATTGGGACAGCCACAGTTGCTTAAGGATGGCAAGATGGAACTAAAACACTTGGGAAAGGGGGACCGATATATGTGTTTAGTATAGATAAACATAGAAATTATAACTGCAATTAAATAGAGAGAGACTGAAAACCAGAGGGATATGAAAAGATACATGCAGACACATATGCAGGCAGAATGCCAAAAGAAAGGGGTGAATGTATGCTTGTGTGTGGAGAGAAAGAGAGAGGCTAAAGTTAAGTTTGAGGCTTTCAAAGAGTCCTAAGAGAGTTAAGCACCTGAATGCTTTTGACATTTTATGAGAATTTGATACCTGGTTCTCTTAGTTCTTTTGACAAGTCTAGACTGAATAGAAATGGACACTTAGACCAACGACAAATTATTATAGAAGTTTAGTTCAGCTCCCTTGAGATTAATACATTGCACATTCAGTTGGTACAAATCAATGTAGCTATGTTGAAACAAGTGGGACAAATATTCCTTTCATGTATAAAAGTGCAGCTCCATTTACATCACTTGAGGATCAAAACAGAGATAACTAATTTGGCATGCACCAGAATGATGCTTTCTAGAAACTATTGTAACAGAAGTGTCTAAGTACTACTGTAATATTTGTAAATAAGAAATTGTGGGAATAGGATACAAAAAAAGATGATGCAGTGGGCAACAGAGATTGAACAGAATGAGACAAAATAAAGTAACCCACAATATTAAATAGTACAAAGAAGATAAATTAGTGATAGCTGCTCTTTCCCATAAAATGTTTGAACTAAAAATAATATAAACTATGTTATGATGATGTTTATGATGTTGTCTATAATAATAATAATAATTATGATGATGATGATGATGATAATGATGATGTAATTACCCTTTGGAACTCATCACTACCAGTTACTATAAGAATCCAGCCCTTGGCAGAATTTAAAGGAAAAGAAAATGATATAGGTGATGAGAATATCTGTAGAAACTTACTTTTGAATTGTTATACCTATTTTGTGTTTGTTATTATCAAAGAAAGCGAAGAGAGAAGTGATGTATCCAGTTAGAAGAAAAAAGGAGGAGAGAAATGAAGAGAAATAGATGAATAGACAGAATGAAAGAAAGAAATGCACATCTAGAAATACAAAGAATCAAAGAGAGGAATACTGACACACACTCCAAGATAAAAATCAAGATAAAAAGACAAAAAAAAAGAGAGGTATGGCCAGGGATAGATGACAATAAAGGCAGCAGGGAGGTCTGTACAAGGCTAAAGAAAACAAAAAGCGAATGACAGAAAGTTATAAGACCGGTTGGTGAACAGAGACAACAGAAAGGAAGATGATAGCGAGAAATGAAATTTGGTACACAGATAGTTGTATAGACAAGCAGAAAGATGGAATCAGTGGATGTTAACTGAGATTTCTCTTTTCAAATCAGGTTTAATTGCAAGGCAGTTAAAAGTCAAGTATCTTAACACAGGGTCACAAAGATGAATGGGGAGGAGCCGTGGGAAGCTCTCTCAGATACGAGATATTGGGCTGTTCAGAGAACGTAAGCTGAAGTACCTGCCACTTACCTTTGAAATAAGGACAGGCCCTTTCATGACTCCGACATGTGCTTCTTTCCTACATGTCCTTGAGCCCCTGGGGAAGAATCTCTGGGGTGACTGCAAATACTGTGTGAATGTGAGGACGTCCAACCAATTTGTAGCTAAGCAAATACACTTTCATTCCACTTTGCTTTGAACTCTGAAAGCTCTGAAGTCAGAACCTGTTTATTGTATCTCACCGTCTAAGCCACTGAACAGAGACTGTATTTGTCCTAAGAGAAACTGTATTTTCCTGGGACAAAGTGCATGCATACAGCCATCCATTTCCCATGTCCCAAGGCGAAGCCCAAAAAACGGATCCAGGACAAGAGGCAGTAACAGCTTCTTCTGGGGTATTGCAAAGTGCATCTCAGGGCATCATCCTAGCACAAGTGCCCCAGTTGGTCCTCCAGGCACCACTTCTGCCCCGATCCCAGGCCATCATCAACTTGGGGCAGCTGCTGTAGGCCTGGTGTTAGAACCCGACTGCCCAAAAGTAACAGGGCCCAAGCAGTTTTACCCACCAATTAATTGTCCTGAATGGTGAATTTGCCAGCAATTTCATGTTCACCAGCCACTAAAGGTTAGCATCAGAGTCAGGTCCATCTGAACAACCATGGACCTATTCACCCACCAGGAAGATCTTCTCATTGGGGGACCTGCCCACCCATCCAATTGTTCATCCACTGAGTCAAGGGCCACTTTGGACACCCCTCTATTCATCCACTCATCCCCTGATCCTTCAACAATGGCCCCACCATTATTGTCCAGTGCCATCTGCAAGGCCAACACCAACTGAGCCCAGGAGGAGGTAGTGGATCTCCTCACTACTTGGGAAGGGGTTGAGAGCCAGTATGGACTCCATTCATGCCACCAAAACCTAGCAGCCTTTGAATGGGTCACTGCAGAAATGGCAGCCAATGGACAGAACCATGGTTGGGCTCATTGTTTCTGCAAGTGCCAGGTACTGAGGCAGGGATTCATGAAAACATGCCATGCCAACTGTGTTTCCATTACATGCACGGTGATGTGTACCAGACCCACAGCCTC
>NW_005843522.1:92060-104400 GCF_000455745.1 Alligator sinensis
CCCCCAGACATCTGCTGGGAGGGCAATACAGCAGTGCACAGGCAATCCAGGAAGTTTTTGGAGAGTGCACAACTTGCTACTGCAAGAGTTGGAGAGGCCAACCAGAGGCCATGCTCTTTTTGACCCGCTGGTCACAAACAGGGAAGAATTGGTGGGGAATGTAGTAGTGGATGGCAACTTGGGTAGCAGCAACAAGATGATTGAGTTCAGGATCCTGAGGAAAGGAAAGGAGAAGAGCAGCACATTAAGGACCCTAAACTTAAGAAAAATAGACTTTGACTACCTCAGGGATCTGATGGGCAGGATTCCCTGGGAGGCCAGTCCGAGGGAGGAAAGGAGTCCAGGAGAGCTGGCTGTATTTTAAAGAAACCTTATTGAGGGTGCAGGAACAAACCATCCAGGTGCACAAGGAGACTAGCAAGTATGGCAGAAGACCAGCTTGGCTTAGCAGAGAACTATTTGGTGAGCTAAGACACAAAAAGAAGCTTATAAGGTGTGGAAATGTGGACAGATGACTAGGGAGAAGTATAAGAGCATTGCTCGGGCCTGCAGGGATGAAATCAGAAAGGGCAAAATGCCACTGGAGTTGCAGCTAGCTAGAGAGATGAAGGATAACAAGAAGGGTTTTTACTAGTACGTCAGCAACAAGAAGATGATCAGGGAAAGTGTGGGCCCACTCCTGAATGCGGGAGACAACATAGTGACCGATGGCGTGGAAATGGCTGAAATACTCAATGCCTTTTTTAACCTCAGTGCTCACAGGGGAGATCAGCTCCCAGACTATGGCACCCGGCAGGACAGTTTGGGGAGAAAAGAGTAGCCAACAGTGGCAAAAGTACAGCTTAGAAACTTTTTAGAAAAGCTGGACATGTACAAGTCCATGGGGCTTGAAACATTGTATTCAATGTACCCGAGGGCAGTACCATAGCGAGGAGGGGGTGAGTGGGGTGACTGCCCTGGGTGCTGAAGCGAAGGGGAGATAACAAATACTGCCCAGCTGGGGCAAGGCATGGGATGGAGCTGCAAATGGCTCATTTGGGGTGGCACAAGAAGTGGGGGGACAGCTCCCACCATTATGTGCACTCCCAGGCAAGTACAGGGGCATGTGCCCCCTGGATCTGTGCTCGGGGTGAGGGTGGGCTGCCTCTGCGGACTTGCCCCAGGTGCCAAATTCCTTTGCTACAGCACAGACCACGGGTGCTGAGGGAGTTGGCTGATGTGCAGAGCTGTGCAGACAAACAGTGTTCCCTAAGTATTTGAACATGGTGGCGTCAATCCCAAACTTGTAATTCTAGAAAGCACTCAACCCACAGGGGTTAGAGGCTGGAGCAGGAGACAGCCCTCTTGAGTTTTCATAGGACCTCAGAAAAATAGATCTGGAACGGACCTCTGGATGTCATCGACTCCAGCCCTCTGCTTGACTAGGTTCATTGTTTTCCACAGCAAATCTCTGTCTAGCCTTTTACTCAAAGTGCACAGGCAACAACCATCCTACGAAGGATGGCAAACCCCACCATGGTCCTTTCCGTTTGACCATATGTTGAAATTCCTTCCTGATTCCAAATATAGAGATCTGTCTGATCCTGACCGTACAGCTAGTGACCTTGCGATATTAGTCCGAGCAGGAGCTTCAGCACACTCAGTCAAAATCCAGAGCCTTGGCTGCAGCCAACACCCAAGGCTTCTAAATCTGGCAGAAAAGAAAAACCAAACACCTGTACCAAATGTAAGAGAAATGAAAATCTTTCCTGATCCCATGCAGCGAACAGCAAAGACCAGAGGAATGGGAAACAACCAGAGAAGAACATGGAGGTAGCTATTCCTAGATTATCCCTGACCAATGCTTATTCATCCCCTTGAACACCTCCAATGATGGGAGATTTCACAGCTTCCCTAAGCAGTCTAGTCCGCTGCCTCATTGGTCCATCAGTGAAGAAGTTCCTCAGATACCCAATCTAAACCTACTTCACTGGTATTTTGGATTCTCTCTTCTCCCCTTCTATACTCCCCTCTGTCCTGCTCCCCCTCAGCCCTTGCCCCCATTCCTTCAGTTCTCCCATAGTAACATGTATGTGGACATCATCCCACCTTTCCCCCAAGCTATGGTCATTGCACGTCACCCTTATCTGCCCATCTACCACATTGTTCCCTCTCTTTCCACACATGCATCCAGCTGGGCTTGATGTGCTCTCCTGCATTGCAGTACTTAGTGTATATCTTTACATTTCTGTTTGCTCTTTATTCCTGTCTCACTTCCTGGGGAAGTCTTGGTTAGAGTCGAAACCCAGTAATGGACCAGGGGATGGCCCCATGTACAAGACAAATGTGATAAATTGTAGACTAATTTAGAAAATTAGGGCTGGAAGCAGCATCTGGAAGTCTAACCCCCTGTAAAGGCATGATTATTCCTATCCAAACTACCCCATACAAAACCTTTTTGTAACCTGTTTCTAAAAGTATGCAGTCACCCTGTCACACCACTACAACACATATTACCCACAGACACTAAAACCACCATAATCTGCCACAGGTAAAACCAGGAGATGAAGACTGTCAGCATCTTGTAGCTGCAAGGGTTTTAAAACACATTTATGAGATGCGAATAAGGCAGCCATGCCCCCTATTCCAGAGGAAGGACCCCCACTCCATCACGCCACTCCAAATCTCTACCAATCTGACTATGTGGTTAGATTCCTTCCTTCTCCCAAATTTGGTGATTGTCATGATGACCCTGAGTGGATAGGGAAAACCCTTTATCCTTGGCTGCAGTCAACACCCAGGGCTTCTGAGGAAAGGGCGTCGGGGGAAAGGCGTACCCTGACATGTGTAGCAACAGGAGTGGGGGGGAATCCTCCCCAGCCCCTTGTTGCAACTATCAATGTCCAGAAACATTGGCCCACTGATAGACACAGCCTGAATTAGAAGCCAGAGTGAGATCCTCTGATGTGTGATCAGCAGTAGATCAAATGAATCATGATGGTACCTTGTGGCTTTACAATCTGTGAATCCAGGGGTGTTTGCCCATGGCCTCTGCTTCTGAGCTGTGCAAGGCTCTAGGGACTGAGTCCCGCAAGTCCTTATAAAAGATGAATAGACAAATCACTGCTCTGCAGCTTCAGTCCTTTTATTCCAGTAAAGCTGCAAGTCAGCTACACACAGAGCTCTTCGTCAAGGAGAAATGATTTTGATCTCCTCCTCTCAGTTCTGTCACAGAGTGAGGAGTGGACAACTCGGTGAAGCCTGTACATCTGGCATCTAGATAGTGCAGTGGTGGGGGAACAAGAGACTGGATATAGTAGGATGGTTAGTAACCAAGCCGTCCTAACATTCAAGGACCTAAAGTAGGAAACTGAAGACAAAACCATTAAGATGAGCACAGTAAGTAATATATTCAAATCAGTATTGTTTGGGTGTTAAGCCAGAGGAACATCTGGAACAGAATGATGAATTATTGTTAAAAATTCTTTAGGAGCTTTATTCTCCATTTAAGAAAATTTCTACTGTTGGTCAGAAAAGTTAAACATATAAGTACATGTATGAAAAATGGAGTGTTTCTGTCCTGAAACTACTACCTTTATTACAGTACTATAACTGGGGGGGGGCAAACAGGGCAGCAGCCCCAGGCACGGCCTTTGTGGAGGGGGAAACATAGCCATGACCACAGGTCAGCACCGTGGCAGGAAGAGCTGCCCTGTGCATGACAGCTTCCCTGGGCTGGGAGCTGCCCTGCTATCATATCTTCCTTTTTTGAATTACCCCTGAAGTACTCTACCTTTATTACAGTACTATAACTGGGGGGGGGCAAACAGGGCAGCAGCCCCAGGCACGGCCTTTGTGGAGGGGGAAACATAGCCATGACCACAGGTCAGCACCGTGGCAGGAAGAGCTGCCCTGTGCATGACAGCTTCCCTGGGCTGGGAGCTGCCCTGCTATCATATCTTCCTTTTTTGAATTACCCCTGAAGTACTAAGAGTAATACAGCTTCTTGGCCAATGTGAATTTTTAGCCTAAACAAATGAAAACTAGGACAATATTTCTGAAGTAGATGGGTTACAAAATGTAGAGCAGAACTGAAGGAACTTGATAGCTCATGCTTGTATATATTTCTGAGATTTGAGGCCAGTTGACAAGCAAATGACAAAGCTAAGTGTGCAATCTTTCCAGAAGAATTACCGCACTCCAGCAGACTCCAGCATCATGTGTATCAGCGTCTTCGTGCTGGAAAACGTCGGAAGGGTGCCCATTCAATGAGCTTCAGTTCAAAGTCTCCTGGCGCCATTTTTCATCACGGGAATGCTGATACATGTGGTGGTCCAGGCGCTTTTGATTAGCGCAGCCTTTGGAGATATGCAAATTAGAGTGCCCCCCACCCCCACTCTCTAAAAGCACGTATATAAATGCCCTATGATACTTGCTGTGTCTATGCTATATGTCCCTAGTAAAATGAAAATACAATGGCATGGCTTTTTTGACTTCACAACTTCATACTCAGCTACTTGTGGGTCAGATTCAGGCACTGACATTCATGAAATGATAGGATTTGAACATCTCCAATGATGGAGATTTTACAACATCCCTAATCAGTTTAGTCCACTGCCCCATTGGTACATCAGAGAAGACGTTCTCCTTATACCCAATCTGAACCTACTTTATTGGTGTTTTGGATTTTTCTCTTCTCCTCCTCTCTACTCCCTTTTGTCAAGCTTCCCTCCTGCCCTTGCCCCCATTCTTTCAGATCTCCAGTGTTAACAAGTAAGTGAACATCATTCCACTTTTCCCCCAAGCTAAGGTAGTATGTGTCAGCCTCATGTCTTATCTAACACTTGCTACCATGTCATTGGTCCCTCTCTTTCTACAAATGCCTCCACCTGGGCATGTGGGCTCTCCTCCACTGCAGTACTTAGGATGAAAGAGCAGACAATCCACTGAAAACTTCTCCATTTTCACAGACATGGGAAATGTATAAGGTTTAGTCAGGGGGTCTCTGCAAAAGCACTAGAACAATACTTCTCCTGCCCACTTTTTGGATGCAATGTGATGATATTCTGAAGAGAGAAAAAAAATTCTTGAAAATGTAGTGAGTTTAGGAACCCTTATCTTTCATCAGAAAACTGCCTTTCAACTGAAAATAAGGAGGCCCTCCAAAAATCAAGTTATAAAAAAAAAATCAATTGCAGACGGAAATGGTGGAGGTATTCTCTTACTTGCTCTTCTCCTCACACAGCCATTCCCTTTCCCTCCACAGGCATCCCAAAAGGCACTGTGGATGATGACGTCCAATTGCACCGCTGTGACTGAGTTCCTACTCCTGGGGTTCTCCAGTGCCCTGGAACTGCAGATCTTGCACTTGGCCAGTTTTCTAATAATATACCTGGCAGCCCTCATTGCCAATCTCCTTGTTACCACGCTCATAGCCGTTGACAGCCACCTCCACACCCCGATGTACTTCTTCCTCCTCAATCTGTCCACCCTCAACGTCGGATCCATCTCTGTCATTGTCCCCAAATCCATGGCCAATTCCATACTGAACACCAGGCTGATTTCCTATTCTGGATCTGTCACCCAAGCTTTTTTCTTCCTCTTCTTCATTACAGCAGACCTCGCCATCCTCATCATCATGGCTTCTGACTGATACATCACCATCTGCAAACCACTGCACTATGCGACAGTGATGAACAGGAGAGCTTGTCTGCAAATAGCAGTCATGGGCTGGAGCACGGCTCTTCTGTCCTCTGCCCTGCACACGGGGAACACCTTTAGGCTGCCCTTCTGCCACTCCAACATCATCAACCAGTTCTTCTGTGAAATCCCCCAGCTCCTTAGTATCTCTGGCTGGATGCGTTTACTAGTGAAATTCAGAGTCTTATCTTTGGTGCATGTTTAGGTCTTGTTTGCATTGCGTTTATATTTGTGTCTTATATTCAGATATTCACTACTGTACTGAGAATCCCCTCTGAGCGGGACCGGCATAAAGCAGTTTCCACCTGTCTTCCCCACCTCATTGTTGTTGCCTTGCTGGGTAGCACTGATCTGACTGACCATATGAAGCCCACACTGGGTCCCCATCAGCTCTGGACCTCATGCTGTCTGTTCTGTATTCTTTGATCCCACCAATGATGAATCCAGTCATCTACAGCATGAGAAACAAGGACATCAAAGCAGCACTATGGAAACTAATGAGATGAAAGTGATTTATTGTGATGAAGATTTCAGTTATTCTCCAGTGACTGTGGTTTCACTGAACATTTTTATAGAAACTGAGCTGTTATGATACCAATTAACTCCAGCAGTGACAGTAGTGGAGTTTTTATAGAAACAATCAACTGTGTTATTCATACAGATGTATATAACTAATGTCACTTGTGTTTATTTAGGTTTACACCATTCTAAATAACCTCTCTAATTTTCACTCTATATCTCACTGAACTAGTTAGTCTCTAAGATACCACTCTGTTCTCGATAATCATTTTCTATCTCTTAAATTTTATCTTTGATGCTGATATTGCCATTTGTTAGTGCACTGTTGCAACAGCTTTTAAGTACCTTAAATATTTATTAGAAGCCTTGGTGGAGAATATCACTGGATCTTTCTCTTGTCTGGGTTAAAAAGTTTTCTTGAGGTTTGATTATTTGAGATCTGGAAGGAGGGTATGAAAAGGTTTAATAGGGAATGATAATGGTTTAGATAGTGGGTGTCAGTGATTATTCAGGTGCTGGTTCTTTCAGTTATGCTTTCCTTGTACAGGTTTTGCAAGAGTGCTAATGGTTTTCTTCCCCACAACACTGAAGAGATGGAAA
The DNA here is from genome assembly GCF_000455745.1 of Alligator sinensis. Classification (NCBI taxonomy): domain Eukaryota; kingdom Metazoa; phylum Chordata; order Crocodylia; family Alligatoridae; genus Alligator; species Alligator sinensis. The sequence goes on from NW_005843522.1 coordinate 98,859, forward strand.
TGATTTCCTGTAAGTGTGTACACACTACAGCTCATGTGCACATCATGACTGTAGTGATGCTGGATTTTGGCTGTCCTTGTATTCCACTATAGGGAGGCTTTAGATAGTTAAACCTGGGGATGTTGGCACCTGATTTAAGTATAACCAGCCCAAATGATGTTCACGCTGCTAGTCTCTAAATCCTTTCAGGACCAGTAGCATCTACTTTCACCTTCCCAACAAGCAGACTATGCCAAGAACTCCAATAATGCAAATAGTGTGACCTTGCTTAGAATGGATGTAAAAGGAAACTCAGTAGAGACCACAATCTGTTACCATACAACTGTACTGAAAGTGGGACTTGTATTCTTTGGGAGATCGGGCAAGGTATGAAATCTGTTTTTCTTTCAAATCAGAAAGAATAATCAACATTTCCCAGAATGCCCTAAATGACAGCATCCTCCAAAATAAAAAAAAATTAAAATCAGCTGAAGATAATAACTTCTGAGAGTGAGTTTAAGTAACTGTCCAGAATTGACACCCAAAAGGGAATTTTGAAAGTTATGAATCAGCTAGTTTGACGCGTACTGACTCCTACTGTTGGGCAATTTGAAGCTAGTTCAGGAAACGTGGTTTTCATACAAGAAACAGAAACAAGGAGAAGTCTGTGTTGAGCTGAAAGGCAGAGAGGTGGCAGAATCTCCTTCCTTAGAGGTTCTTAAGACTGGGCTAGACCAAGCCAGAGTTGGCATGATCCAACTGGAGATAGTCTTTCTTTGACTGCAGGTATAGGGATTTGTCTGACCCAGAGTGGTGGGGCAAGACTCCCTAACTCATGATCTTGTGGCTTTAGTTTGAGCAGGAGCTTTGGCATATCATTCAAAATCCCCAACCTTGATTTCAGCCAACAGCCAATGCTGGACTAGATGATGCCCTGAAGTCCCTCCCATCCCTTCATTTTCTATGCTTTTATCATTATATGAGAGGAGTGGTGTTGTAAAACTCTGAGGGATGTTTTCCCTGTAGCTAACGCTGCTGTAAACCAATGACTAATCTTAGGGTCATAGAAAATAAGGGTTGAAATGGACCTCAGGAGACCATCGTGTCCAACATACTAGTCAAAGCAGGGCAGGTCTAAACTTGATAATCTCACTCAAGGCTTTGTCTATCTGGGTGTTCAAAACCTCCAAGGATGGAGCTTCCACCACCTCTCTGGGTAGCCTGTTCCAGTGCTTTACTACCCTCCTGATAAGATTTTTTTTCCTAATATCTAAATTGAACTCAAGACCATTGCTCCTTGTTCAATCATCTGCTACCCTGGAGAACAATAGGGTTCCATCGTCTTTGTAACGACCCTTGAGGGAGTTGCAGGCTGCTATTAAACACCATCTTGGTCTTCTCTTCACCAAACTAAATAAGCCCAGTTCCTTCAGCCTTTCCTCATAACTCATGTAACCTGGCCCCTTATCCATTTTTCCTGCCCTCCAGTAGACTCTCGCCAGTCTGTCTACATCCTTTCAGTAGTGGGAGGCACAAAGCTGGACACAGTACTCCAGATGTGCTCTCACTGATGCCAAACATGCGGGAAGAATCACTTCCTTTGATCTTCTGGTTATGCTCCTGGTTATACAGCACAATTGCCATTGACCTTCTTTGCAACAAGGGCACAGTGTTGGCTCATATTCACCTTCTGGCCCACTGTAACTCCTAGGTCCTGCTACTAAGCCAGTCAGTCCCCAGTCTGTACTAGTGCATAGGATTGTTCCATGCTACATGCAGGATTTTGCACTTGTTAGTGAACTTCATGAGATTGCATTTGGTCCAATCCTCCAATTTGTCGAGGTCTCTCTGAATCAGCCCTGCCCTCAAGCATATCTTTTACTCCCCCAGCTTGGTGTCATCTGCAGAATTGCTAAGGGTGTGCTCTATGCCATCTTCCCAGTTGTCGACAATGATATTGAAATTAAATTAGTTCTGGACCCAAAACCTGTAGCCACTCCACTTGATACTGGCTGCCAGATAGACATGGAGGAAGGCATGGGGGGTGACGGGAAACCTGGTTCTTATCTAACCATAAGTTAAAATTCCTTCCTGATCCCAAGTACAGGGTTTTGTCTGACCTAGAGTGGAGGGCCAAGACTCCCTAGCTCATGATCTTGGGGGTTTAGTCTGAGCAGGAGCTTTGGCATATCAGTCAAAATCCCCAACCTTGATTTCAGTTAGCACCCAATGCTTCTAAAGGTAGAAGAAATGCCCCACCCCATGACTTACATGTAGCAAAAGGAGGTGGGAGAAAACCCTTCCTTATCCTGTGCAGCAAACAGCAAAGGCCAGAGGAATTGGAAATAACCAAAGAACATGGATGTAGCTATTCCTAGATCATGCCTGACTAATGCTTATCCATCCCCTTGAACACCTCCAATGATTGAGATTGTGCAACATTCCTAATCAGTCTAGTCCACTGCTCCATTGGCTCATGAGTGAAAACTTTCTCCTGATAACGAATCTGAACCTACTTTATTGGCGTTTTGGATTTTCTCTCTTATCCCTGTCTCTACTCCCCTCTGTCCTTCTTCCCTCTGGCCCTTGCACCCATTTCTTCAGACCTTCAATGTTAACATGTATGTGGAAATCATTGCACTTTTCCACCAAATTAAGGTCAGTATGTGTCAGCATCATCTGCTCATCTACCACTTGCTACCATGTCATTGGTCCCTCTGTTTCTACCCATGCACCCATCTGGTCTGGTGTGCTTTCCTCCATTGCAGTACTTAGGAAGAAAGAGCAGACAGGACTCTAAGGAGGAACACCATCTTGCTTCCTAGGGAAGTCTTAGTTAGAGTCCAAACCTGGGAGCTGAGCAGGGGATGGTCCCATGTACAAGAAAGAGCAAACAGAACTGTAAAGATGAACACCATTTGGCTCCAAGGGAAACTCCTAGTTACTCTGTAATTTATCACACTTGCCTTGAGCATAGGACTATTCCCCAGTCAGTTGCTCAGTTTGGACTCAAATAGAAATGAAGGACTGGAAGCAGCTTCTGGAGGACCAGCCTCCTCCTCAGGGCACAATCTCACCTATCCAAACTATCACATATGCAACCTTGTTTAAACTGGTTCTAAAACTATGCAGTCACCCCGTCACACTATATTGCCCACAAGAATATTGCCTACACTAAACTATATTGCCCACAAACACTAACTGTACCACAATCTTCCGCAGGCAAAAAAGGAGACAAAGACTGTCAGTGTCCTGCTCCTGCAAGTGTTTTCAAACACATTCAAGATATACAAAGAAGGCAGCCAGACCCCCCAATTACAGAGAAACGATGCTCCTTTCCCCACAAGTCTCTGCACATCTGACTCTGTAATAAACTTCCTTCTAGCTCCCAAATGTGGTGATTCGCAGGTCCCTGGGGGGACAGGGAAAACGCTTTACCCTGGGCTGCAGCCAACCCCCAGTGCTGCTGAGGATTGCAGGTTTGTCGGGAGAGGAGGGCCCTGACACCGTTAGCAACAGGAGGGGGAAAAATTACTGCCATCCCCCATTGTAATTTGCAAAGCTTAGAGACATTGGCCCCCAATAGACGCACCCTGTTACAAGCCACAGCAAGAGCCTCTGACATGTGGTCAGTAGTAGGTCAATGAGAGGCTCTGGACAGTCCTTCTGGCTTCAATATCTGTGAATCCAGCATGTTTGCCCATGGACTCTGCTTCTGAGCTGTGCAGGGCTCTAGGGAAATAGTCCTACAAGTCCTCCCAACATATACATAGACAACTCACTGACTGCGATTTCAGTCCCTTCATTGCAGTAAAGCTCCAAGTCAGCTGCACGCCCAGCTCTTCTTCAGGGACTCATCATTTTGGATCAACTCCTCTCAGTTCTCCCACAGAGTGAGGAGTGCACGACCCAGAGAAACCTGTACCCCTGGCATCTAGATAGCACAGTGATGGGGGGCAAGAGATTGGAGGCAGGAGTAGATGGTCATCAATCAAACTGTCCTGGCATTCAAGAATTTAACGTGGGAAACTGAAGACAAAACCATTAAGACGAGTGCAGTAAGTAATATATTCAATAATTCAATAATGTTTGGGTTTTAAGAAAGATGAACATTTGGAACAGAATTGGGAGCAAAAAGAAGGGTCAGGGTAGCATAGGATCTCTACACGACAAACTTGGACAATTAATGACAGATAGGGGGGACAAAACTGAGCTCTTCAATGAGTTTTTTGCCTCTCTATTCCTCATCTCGGATCAGCCCATTGGATCATAGACAGGAACAAAAGGGATACGAGCCCACCACCTCTTAGCAGCCACTTAGTAAAGACACACCTGGAAGGGCTGGACCTGTTTAAATCAGCAGCCCCGGGTGATCTTCATTTACAGGTGCTGAAGGAATTGCCAGTGTCACAGGAGAGCCACTGGCACGGATGCTTGAGCACTCTTGATGCTCAGGTCAGATCCCAGAGGACTGGAAAAGGGCCAATGTGGGGCAGAGTTAACACACTAACGGATAGGGAACAAATCCAGGCCGATCTGGACAGGTTGGAAAAGTGGGTGGAACAGAATACGATGCAGTTCAATAAGGACAAATGCGAAGTGCTGCACCTAGGGAAAACGATTCACCGACATGCTTACAGGCTGGAGGATGACCTTCGCAGCAGCACAGCAGCAGGAAGGGATCTTGGAGCTGTTATTGATACCAAGATGAACATGAGTTGTCAATGTGATGAAACAATCAATAAAGTTAACCGCACTTTATCATGCATTAGCAGGTACATGACAAACAGGTCCAGGGAGGTGATACTTTCCCTTTATGTGGTATTGCTTAGGCCACAGTTGGAGTACTGCGTCCAATTTTGGGCACCAAGTCACATGGACCTGGAACGGACCTACACCTCATGTGAACTGGCATGGACCATTGGACTAGAAAGGAGCGAGGCCAGTTTATGCCAGTGTGATAGAGCACTGATAATTTCTCCATTTTCACAGAAATAGCAAATGTATAAGGTTTAGTCAGTGGCAGTAACAAGGTCTCTGCAAAATACTGGCAAAATACTTCTGGCTGCTTTTTGGATGAAATGCCTATTTGATTTTTTTTAAAAGTATCACAAAAAATTTCATAACTTTAGGAACCCTGATTTTTCATGATTTTTTTTTTAGTGCCGCCTTATTTTTCCATTGAAAGGCAGTTTTCACAAGTCACGTATGAATGGACAGAAATAGTGGGGTTATTCTCTTCCTTCCTTTTCTCCTGACACAGCCATTCCCTTTCCCACTACAGGCATCCCAAAAGGCACTGTGGATGATGATGTCCATTTGCATGGCTGTGACTGAGTTCCTACTCCTGGGCTTCTCCAATGCCCTGGAATTGGAGATCTTGCACTTGGCCAGATTTCTAATACTATACCTGGCAGCCCTCATTGGCAATCTCCTTGTTATCATGCTCATAGCCTTTGACAGCCACCTCCACACCCCGATGTACTTCTTCCTCCTCAATCTGTCCATCCTCGACATCGGATCCATCTCTGTCATTGTTCCCAAATCCATGGCCAATTCCATA